>NW_025756055.1:0-7010 GCF_021184085.1 Oncorhynchus gorbuscha
GCTGACCAATTAATCAAATGGCTACCCAGACTATTACATTGACCCCCTTTGTTTTTACACTGCTGCTACTTGCTGTTTATTATCTATGCATAGTCACTTTACTCCTACCTACATGTACACATTACTCGACTAACCTGTACCCCCACACATTGACTTGGTACCGGCAACCCTCTGTATATAGCCTTGGTATTGTTATTTCATTGTGTTACATTTTATTAGATTTTTTACTTTAGTTTATTTAGTAAATATTTTGTTAATTATATTGCTTGAACTGCATTGTTGGTTAAGGGCTTGTAAGTAAGCATTTCACGGTAAGGTCTACATTGTTGGTTAAGGACTTGTAAGTAAGCATTTCACGGTAAAGTCTACATTGTTGGTTAAGGGCTTGTAAGTAAGCATTTCACGGTAAGGTCTACATTGTTGGTTAATTTCTTGCGTCGAGCCATCCCGGATCCGGGATTGTGACTACAGCCTCAACTCTATTACCATAACGCAACGTTAACTATTCATGAAAATCGCAATTGAAATGAAATAAATCTGCTAAATTAAATAAATCTGCTCCTGTTGGTTAAGGGCTTGTAAGTAAGCATTTCACGGTAAGGTCTACACTGTTGGTTAAGGGCTTGTAAGTAAGTATTTCACGGTAAAGTCTACACTGTTGGTTAAGGGCTTGTAAGTAAGCATTTCACGGTAAGGTCTACACTGTTGGTTAAGGGCTTGTAAGTAAGCATTTCACGGTAAAGTCTACACTGTTGGTTAAGGGCTTGTAAGTAAGCATTTCACGGTAAAGTCTACACTGTTGGTTAAGGGCTTGTAAGTAAGCATTTCACTGTGAGGTCTACACTGTTGGTTAAGGGCTTGTAAGTAAGCATTTCACGGTAAAGTCTACACCTGTTGGTTAAGGGCTTGTAAGTAAGCATTTCACGGTTAAGTCTACACTGTTGGTTAAGGGCTTGTAAGTAAGCATTTCACGGTAAAGTCTACACTGTTGGTTAAGGGCTTGTAAGTAAGCATTTCACGGTAAAGTCTACACTGTTGGTTAAGGGCTTGTAAGTAAGCATTTCACTGTGAGGTCTACACTGTTGGTTAAGGGCTTGTAAGTAAGCATTTCACGGTAAAGTCTACACTGTTGGTTAAGGGCTTGTAAGTAAGCATTTCACTGTGAGGTCTACACTGTTGGTTAAGGGCTTGTAAGTAAGCATTTCACGGTAAAGTCTACACTGTTGTTTAAGGGCTCATCAGTAAGCATTTCACGGTAAAGTCTACACCTGTTGGTTAAGGGCTTGTAAGTAAGCATTTCACGGTAAAGTTTACACTGTTGGTTAAGGGCTTGTAAGTAAGCATTTCACAGTAACGTCTACACTGTTGGTTAAGGGCTTGTAAGTAAGCATTTCACGGTAAAGTCTACACTGTTGGTTAAGGGCTTGTAAGTAAGCATTTCACGGTAAAGTCTACACTGTTGGTTAAGGGCTTGTAAGTAAGCATTTCACTGTGAGGTCTACACTGTTGGTTAAGGGCTTGTAAGTAAGCATTTCACGGTAAGGTCTACACTGTTGGTTAAGGGCTTGTAAGTAAGTATTTCACGGTAATGTCTACACTGTTGGTTAAGGGCTTGTAAGTAAGTATTTCACGGTAATGTCTACACTGTTGGTTAAGGGCTTGTAAGTAAGCATTTCACGGTAAGGTCTACACTGTTGGTTAAGGGCTTGTAAGTAAGTATTTCACGGTAATGTCTACACTGTTGGTTAAGGGCTTGTAAGTAAGCATTTCACCGTGAGGTCTACACTGTTGGTTAAGGGCTTGTAAGTAAGCATTTCACTGTGAGGTCTACAGTGTTGGTTAAGAGCTTGTAAGTAAGCATTTCACTGTGAGGTCTACACTGTTGGTTAAGGGCTTGTAAGTAAGCATTTCACGGTAAAGTCTACACCTGTTGGTTAAGGGCTTGTAAGTAAGCATTTTACGGTAAAGTCTACACTGTTGGTTAAGGGCTTGTAAGTAAGCATTTCACGGTAAGGTCTACATTGTTGGTTAAGGGCATGTAAGTAAGCATTTCACGGTAAAGTCTACACTGTTGGTTAAGGGCTTGTAAGTAAGCATGTCACGGTAAAGTCTACACTGTTGGTTAAGGGCTTGTAAGTAAGCATTTCACGGTAAAGTATACACTGTTGGTTAAGGGCTTGTAAGTAAGCATTTCACGGTAAAGTCTACACTGTTGGTTAAGGGCTTGTAAGTAAGCATTTCACGGTAAAGTCTACACTGTTGGTTAAGGGCTTGTAAGTAAGCATTTCACTGTGAGGTCTACACTGTTGGTTAAGGGCTTGTAAGTAAGCATTTCACGGTAAGGTCTACACTGTTGGTTAAGGGCTTGTAAGTAAGCATTTCACGGTAAAGTCTACACTTATTCGACGCATTTGACAAATACAATGTGTTTTGATTTGATTTGATTAGAAGTTTACTTCAATATGTTTATTATATCAATATTTGCGTATAAAGGTGTGTCCACCACCGTTTCTTGCATAATTAATTGTAAAAAAGTATTTAAATATAAAATATATATATATATAAAATTAAAAGTGTGTGTGTGTGTGTGTGTGTGTGTGTGTGTGTGTGTGTGTGTGTGTGTGTGTGTGTGTGTGTGTGTGTGGTGGGGTTGCAGCATTTCACTGAATGTCTCTAACTAACCTAAGACAGGGCATTTTTACTAGGATTAAATGTCAGGAATTGTGAAAAACTGAGTTTAAATGTATTTGGCAAAGGTGTATGTTAACTTCCGACTTCAACTGTGCCTGTCTGTCGTTGCCAGATGAATACTGGACTCCATCATTCTGAGGGAAGGGCTTAGGATCCTATGTTACATTAGTATTTCTGTATAAACATGTGAATCTTGATGTCTGTTGCCTAAGAGCACATTGCACTTTTGTATGTCATATCTATCCATCATTAGTCATATCTTGTGGCTATGTTTTTTTGACAATAAAGAGCTGAAATGTTTGTCATGTCAAAGTAACTTATGACATGACACATACAAGGACGCATGTCACCGTTATGTTAGTTATTGGGAAGGAATATAACTGTTTAACTGAAGAGAAACAGGTGATGATGCATTATCCAGCACTGACTCAGCGTTAGTACATAGAAACTACCATCTCCGTTTCCAGGTAACACACCATGGGCTGCTTGGGATGTCAGGAAAGGAATGGGGACTAAACAACATGGTAACTACTAATGGTAATAGTATTACTAGCTAATTACCTAGTAAATACATAGTTATTACCATCTTATTACTCGGTTATTACCTAGCTCAGGGGTGTCAAAGTCAAATGGACGGAGGGCCAAATAAAAAAATTTAGCTACAAGCCGAGGGCCGGACTGTTCGAATGTTCATTGAAAATTTTTTAAATGACGCATATAGTCTAGTGAACCTAATTGAACCTACTGAAAACCTAACAAATATATTCCAATATGATCAGATAAATAAAGCAATATTTTCTTATGGCTCTGTCAGTAATCTTTAATTTTCAACAGACACAAAAGACAAATTTCCTTTATATAAAAATCCCCATAACATGAACATTAAATGAAAGAAACCGGTATTCAAGGCACCATCAGTAGCCTATATTTTCTATTTTAGCAAAAGTGGGCTAAATTTACTTCAAAGAAAAAAACAATAATAGCAATTTTCTATCATCCACTCAACTGAAATATTTTAAAAATATAATTGGATTGAAATACAATAAAATAAAGTGCAAAAATCTATTAATCAAAAACAACACTTTGTTTAAGGAGAAGTAACATGCAGTGAAAACAAATATTAAACTTTAACTTTTAAACTTGAACTGAGTAAAACTCTAAATATGTGATTGCACAGTAATGTTCACTTGTTTGAGGTTGAGGGTGATACTTGGTGGTGTCCCATCTTTTCCACAAGTTCATCAATGTTCGGGGTAAGGCTCTGAGCTGAGGAAATCCTCAGAATTGAGTGGAGGTGTTCAGCAGTAAGTCGACTTCTGTGTGATGTTTTGTTCAAGTTCATCAAAGAAAACAGTTGTTCACACAGGTATGTGCTGCCAAACATAGACAACGTTTGAGCAGCCTGGATGCGCAGCTGGGGCATTGTGTCGGGAGGAAACGGGGCGAACTCCGCAGCACCCACTGCCGCATATTTTGCCTCAGTGCATCATTGCATTGGAGGTCAATCAACTCCATTTGGAGGTTTGGTGGTGAGCTTTTCACGTCAACAGCAAATGGGTTACCGAGCAGTTCCAACCTGCTTTTTTGTGCTTCAAAAGTCAGCAAATCGGCGTCGAAAGTCAGCGGCAAGCATACCTATTTTATCAGCCAACTGTGCGCTCGGGAACGCACTGGTAGAGAGCTTCTCTTTCATGGTCTGGCAGCTGGGAAAGTGGCTCAAATTTTCTTTCCGCATCTGCGTCTCCCACAGAGTCAGTTTGGTTTTAAATGCCTTCACTGTACTGTACATATCAGAGATGACATGATCCCGACCCTGCAGCTGCAAGTTCATTGCATTCAGATGACTCGTAATGTCACACAGAAAAGCCATTTCACACAGAAACATTTCGTCTCGGAGTTGTGTTGTGTCTTTCCCTTTGCTGTCCAAGAACAGACAAATCTCCTCACGAAGCTCGAAACATCTTTGAAGCACCTTTCCCTGGCTTAGCCATCGCACCTCTGTGTGATAAGGCAAATCACCATGCTCCGTTTCTAACTCCGTCAGAAATGCCTTGAACTGGCGGTGATTCAAACCTTGGCTCTGATAAAGTTAACTGTGCGCGTTGATGATGCTCATTACATGCTCCATTTTCAAGGCTTTACCGCACAACGCTTCCTGGTGTATGATACAATGATAAGCTGTCAGCTCACCTGTCGCGTTTTCCTCTTGCATCTTTTTCCCGTATCTTCCCACCAGTCCGCTCCTGTGTCCACACATCGCAGGTGCTCCGTCGGTTGTCAAACCCACAGTTTTTCCCAAGGCAGCTCCATCTCATTTACACATCTTGACACCTCTTCATACAAATCATGCCCCGTAGTTGTGCCATGCATAGGACGGAAGCCAAAAACTCCTCTGTCACGCTTTAGGCTGGAGTCCACTCCGCGGATGAAAATTGACAACTGGGCAATGTCAGAAATGTCGGTGCTCTCATCCACAGCCAAGGAATATGCAATGAAATCTTTTCCCTTTTTCACAAGCTGCTCTTTTAGATTGATGGACAACTGGTCTACTTTCCGGCAATGGTGTTTCTGCTCAGACTCACATTTAAAAGAGTTGCCTTTTTTCTGGGCAAACTTGCCACAAACTTTAATCATGCAGTTTTTGATGAAATCCCTCCGTAAATGGCCGGGCTGATTTAGCGATCTCTTCTGCCAAAATAAAACTGGCCTTGACAGCAGCCTGGCCTTGTGATTTGGCTTTTTTGAACAGAGCCTGTCGAGATTTGAGGCCTCGTTTTAATTCCTCTGCCTTTTGTAGCCTTTGTTCCATGTCCATATTCTTGTTTTTGTCCGCGTGTTTCGTTTCATAATGTCGTCTCAGATTATACTTTCAGTACCGCCACACTTTCTCCACACAGAAGACACACAGGTTTTCCAGCTACCTCCGTGAACAAATACTCCGACTCCCACCTTGTTTGAAACCCCGGTTCTCAGTGTCCACCTTCCGTTTTGCCATTTTTGATGGGTATCTGAAAGTTAATTTTACTGTGATGCTGACAACTGCTGTGCCAATAAATATTGAAATGAAGCAGCCTACTGCTCGGTGCGTCACCGTTGCATTGTGGGAAATGTAGTATTGGTGCGTGTAAAAGATCTGCGGGCTGCCGGCTTGCTGCGGTCTGCGGGCCGGTTCTAATAACAAATCAAGATCATCCCAGGGGCCGTAAAAAACCTTCTCGCGGGCCGGATGTGGCCCGCGGGCCTTGACTCTGACATATGTGAAGCTGAAATGGGGTGGCAGCGTGGCCTAGTGGTTAGAGCATTGGACGAGTAACCAAAAGGTTGCATTGACGTACACGTAGGTTCAAATCCCTGATATCACAGTTATCGTCCTAGCCACAACATAAAAAAATTCTAGATAAAAGTGTGTGTGTGTGTGTGTGTGTGTGTGTGTGTGTGTGTGTGTGTGTGTGTGTGTGTGTGTGTGTGTGTGTGTGTGTGTGTGTGTGTGTGTGTGTGTGTGTGTGTGTGTGTGTGTGTGTGTGTGTGTGTGTGTGTGTGTGTGTGTGTGTGTGTGTGTGTTGGTGAATAAAGCCTATGTCCATGCATGCTTTTTTCAATAAAAATGTAATGGCGTTGACGTGATTAAAACCTGCCTGTTCTGCACAATGTTTAAAAAAAATGAAAATAGCTCTTATAGGGGTTACGATTAAGGTTAGGGTTAAGTTTAGGAGATAGGTTATCTAAAATGTTTAGCTAACATGCTATGTAGTTGCAAAGTTGCTAAACAGTAGCAAGCAGTCGAAACCTTGCTAATTAACTACAATGTTTAAGTTGTCCGTGACGAGATTCTAACTCGCAACCTTTTGGCTTGCTAGACATTCGCATTATACGCCCACCCATCCACACCGACCAAACACCCAGCATCTGTCTTATGTAACTATACCAAACGTAACATATCATACTAATTTCAGTGTCCCAGATTTGCATTTTTATGTAAATAGTCTCATTCACCCCTTTACATTTGTGTGTCTAAGGTAGTTGTTGCAAAATTGTTAGATTGCTTGTTAGATATTACTGCACTGTCAGAACTAGGAGCACAAGCATTTCGCAACAGTCACATTAACATCTGCTGTGTATGTGACTATTACAATTTGATTTGATTTGATTTGATGTTCATGTTACGTCTAGTCTATAAGACCAGGCTGCTGTAGGAGCCAATGGTAGGAGCACCATTTGAAGAAACTTTTGGGGTTTCATGGTGAACCATTTCCACAGACGTTTCTAAACAGGAACCCAAAATGGTTCTACATGGATCCCAAAAGGGTTCTTCAGAGTGC
>NW_025756056.1:0-7009 GCF_021184085.1 Oncorhynchus gorbuscha
CCTCCTCCTCCGCGTCCCTCATTGTTCCTCCTCCTCCGTGTCCTCATCGTTCCTCCTCTCCGTTCTCCCTCATTGTTGCCCTCCTCCTCCGCTTCCCCTCATCGTTGTCCTCCCCTCCTTCCTCTCGCTGCCCTCCTCCGTCTCATCGTTGCCCCTCCTTCCTCCGCTTCCCTCATCCGTTGCTCCTCTCGCTCCTCCTCCGTTTCCCTCTCGCTCGTTGCTCCTCCTCCTCCGTTCCCTCACGTCCTCCTCCTCCGCTCCTATCGCCCTCTCCGCTTCCTCTCATGTCCTCCTCCTCGCTCTCATCGTTGCCCTCCTCCTCCGCTTCCTCTCATCGTTGCCCCTCCTCCGCTCCTCTCATCGCGTCCTCCTCCTCCGCTTCCCTCATCGTTGTCCTCCTCCTCCGTTTCCTCTCATCGTTGCCTCCTCCTCCGCTTCCCTCATCGTTGCCCTCCTCCTCCGCTTCCTCTCATCGTTGCCCTCCTCCTCCGTTTCCTCTCATCGTGCCCTCCTCCTCCGTCCCTCATCGTTCCCTCCTCCTCCGCTTCCCTCATCGTTGCCCTCCTCCTCCGCTTTCCTCTCATCGTTGCCCTCCTCCTCCGTTTCCTCTCATCGTTGCCCTCCTCCTCCGTTTCCTCTCATTGTTGCCCTCCTCCGTTTCCTCTCATCGTTGCCCTCCTCCTCCGCTTCCCCTCATCGTTGCCCTCCTCCTCCGTTTCCTCTCATCGTTGCCCTCCTCCTCCGCTTCCCCTCATCGTTGCCCTCCTCCTCCGTTTCCTCTCATCGTTGCCCTCCTCCTCCGTTTCCTCTCATCGTTGCCCTCCTCCTCCGTTTCCTCCTCATCGTTGCCCTCCTCCCTCCGCTTTCCTCTCATCGTTGCCCTCCTCCTCCGCTTCCCCTCATCGTTGCCCTCCTCCTCCGTTTCCTCTTATCGTTGCCCTCCTCCTCCGCTTCCCCTCATCGTTGCCCTCCTCCTCCGTTTCCCCTCATCGTTGCCCTCCTCCTCCGTTTCCCCTCATCGTTGCCCTCCTCCTCCGTTTCCCCTCATCGTTGCCCTCCTCCTCCTCCTCCTATTGAAGGCTATGATTAATGTTGTTGTAGATGGTTAGTGTACATGGGGGAGATCTCAGACAACTCTAACCCCTGCTCTCTCTCCATCTCTCAATTCAATTTCAATTTAAGGGCTTTATTGGCATGGGAAAAATATGTTAACATTGCCAAAGCAAGTGAAGTAGACAATAAACAAAAATATAATAAAAATGAACAGTAAACATTACACTCACAGAAGTTCCAAAAGAATAAAGACATTTCAAATGTCATATTATGTATATATACAGTGTTCTCTCTCTTCTCTCTCTCTCTTCCTCTCTCTCCCTCCTCCCTCTCCTCTCTCTCTCTCTCCTCTCCCTCTCCCTCTCCAGAACTCTTATGGGCGTTTTCCTCTTGGATGCGAGGATCTGTTCAGGCGGAAACAGGAGCAGTGGGCACACCATCACCACGGCAACGTGAACAGGCCCTCCCAGTCCTCCCCCGTCTTCACCGTAGACTTTGGTGCAGAGGTACGTAGGCCTGCATGTACACAGAGTGTGTTTGTACATCCGTTGTGAGTCACGACCATAGAACGAGAGAGAGAGAGGGAGAGAGAGGACAGGGAGAGAGACGAACAGGGAGAGAGGCAGAGGGGAGAGGTTAGAGAGGAGAGAGGGAGAGAGACGGACAGGGAAAGACAGACAGGGAGAGAGGAGAGAGAAGGACACGGAGAGAGAGAAGGACACGGAGAGAGAGACGGACACGGAGAGAGAGACGGACAGGGAGAGAGAAGGACAGGGAGAGAGACGGACAGGGAGAGAGACGGAGAGGGAGAGAGAAGGACAGGGAGAGAGGGAGAGAGATGGACAGGAAGCGAGAGGAAGAGACGGACAGTGAGAGAGACGGACAGTGAGAGACGGACAGTGAGAGAGACGGACAGGGAGAGAGACGGACAGGGAGAGAGACGGACAGGGAGAGAGACGGATAGAGAGAGACGGACAGGGGAGAGAGAGATGGACAGGGAGAGAGACGGACAGGGAGAGAGAGACGGACAGGGAGAGAGAGAGGAAGAGACGGACAGGAGAGAGAGGAAGAGACGGACAGGGAGAGAGGAAGAGATGAGAGGAGAGAGAAGGAGACAGAGAGAGAGAGGAAGAGACGACAGGGAGAGAGAGGAAGAGACGGACAGGGAGAGAGAGGAAGAGACGGACAGGGAGAGAGAAGGACAGGGGAGAGAGAGGCAAGAGACGGACAGGGAGAGAGAGAGGAAGAGACGGACAGGGAGAGAGAAGGACAGGGAGAGAGAGGAAGAGACGGACAGGGAGAGAGAGGAAGAGACGGACAGAGAGAGAGAGGAAGAGACGGACAGGGAGAGAGAGGAAGAGACGGACAGGGAGAGAGAAGGACAGGGAGAGAGAAGGACAGGGAGAGAGAAGGACAGGGAGAGAGAAGGACAGGGAGAGAGACGGACAGGGAGAGAGACGGACAGGGAGAGAGACGGACAGGGAGAGAGACGGACAGGGAGAGAGACGGACAGGGAGAGAGACGGACAGGGAGAGAGACAGAGAGGGAGAGAGAAGGACAGGGAGAGAGGGAGAGAGATGGACAGGAAGCGAGAGGAAGAGACGGACAGGGAGAGAGACGGACAGGGAGAGAGAGGAAGAGACGGACAGGGAGAGAGAAGGACAGGGAGAGAGAGGAAGAGACGGACAGGGAGAGAGAAGTACAGGGAGAGAGAGGAAGAGACGGACAGGGAGAGAGAGGAAGAGACGGACAGGGAGAGAGAAGGACAGGGAGAGAGAGGAAGAGACGGACAGGGAGAGAGGAAGAGACGGACAGGGAGAGAGAAGGACAGGGAGAGAGAAGGACAGGGAGAGAGAAGGACAGGGAGAGAGACGGACAGGGAGAGAGACGGAGAGGGAGAGAGAAGGACAGGGAGAGAGGGAGAGAGATGGACAGGAAGCGAGAGGAAGAGACGGACAGTGAGAGAGACGGACAGTGAGAGAGACGGACAGTGAGAGAGACGGACAGGGAGAGAGACGGACAGGGAGAGAGACGGACAGGGAGAGAGACGGACAGGGAGAGAGAGGAAGAGACGGACAGGGAGAGAGAAGGACAGGGAGAGAGAGGAAGAGACGGACAGGGAGAGAGAGGAAGAGACGGACAGGGAGAGAGAAGGACAGGGAGAGAGAGGAAGAGACGGACAGGGAGAGAGAGGAAGAGACGGACAGGGAGAGAGAAGGACAGGGAGAGAGAGGAAGAGACTGACAGGGAGAGAGAGGAAGAGAAGGACAGGGAGAGAGAAGGACAGGGAGAGAGAAGGACAGGGAGAGAGGGAGAGAGATGGACAGGAAGCGAGAGGAAGAGACGGACAGTGAGAGAGACGGACAGTGAGAGAGACGGACAGGGAGAGAGACGGACAGGGAGAGAGACGGACAGGGAGAGAGACGGACAGGGAGAGAGACGGACAGGGAGAGAGAGGAAGAGACGGACAGGGAGAGAGAAGGACAGGGAGAGAAAGGGAAGAGACGGACAGGGAGAGAGAGGAAGACGGACAGGGAGAGAGAGAAGGACAGGGAGAGGAAGAGACGGACAGGGAGAGAGAGGAAGAGACGGACAGAGAGAGAAGGACAGGGAGAGAGAGGAAGAGACGGACAGGGAGAGAGAGGAAGAGACGGACAGGGAGAGAGACGGACAGGAGAGAGAAAGACAGGAGAGGAGGGAGAGACGAACAGGGAGAGAGAGGGAGAGACGGACAGGAGAGAGAGAGACAGACAGAGAGAGAGAGATGGACAGGGAGAGAGAGGAGAGACGGACAGGTAGAGAAAGGGAGAGACAGAGAGAGAGAAAGACAGACAGAGAGAGAGAGAGACGGACAGGGAGAGAGAGGGAGAGACGGACAGGGAGAGAGAGGGAGAGACGGACAGGGAGAAAGAGGGAGAGACGGACAGGGAGAGAAAGGGAGAGAGAATGACAGACAGAGAGAAAGAGAGACGAACAGGGAGAGAGAGGGAGAGACGGACAGGGTACTTCCGGCGCCGACAGAAATGGCCGCCTCGCTTCGCTTTCCTAGGAAACTATGCAGTTTTTTTGTTTTTTTTACGTGTTATTTTATCACTGCACTGTCGGAACTAGAAGCACAAGCATTTCGCTACACTCGCATTAACATTTGCTAACCATGTGTATGTGACAAATAAAATTGATTTGATTTGGGAGAGAGAGGAGAGATGGACAGGGAGAGAAAGACAGAGAGAAAGAAAGAAAGAGAGACGAACAGGGAGAGAAAGGGAGAGAGAGAGAAAGACAGAGAGAAAGAGAGACCGGGAGAGAGAGAGAACGTTTGTGTATAGCACAAGTATAAAAGGCATACTGTAATCAGTTTTCTCCACTCTGGTGCCCCATGAAATCAAGGTAAAGAATGCTGACTTATACAGTATTGTATGTTGTTTGTGTGTGTTTTTGATTCTGGCCCAAAAGCTGTGTTGAATCCAAAGCTATTTTAGACTGTGACTGTTGCTTGGCAACTGGTAGCTACAGCATAGAGAGTCTCAGTTTGTGTTTGGGAGTCCTCATAACTCTCTCCCCCCTATTCTCTCTGTCCCCCATCCCCATCCCTCCATTATTTTCCCCCCTCCCTCTCTTCTCTCTCACTCAATTTCAATTCAATTTAATTTAAGGGCTTTATTGTCTTGGGAAACGTATGTTTACATTGCCAAAGCAAGACGAATAGATAATAAACAAAAGTGAAATTAACAATAAAAAATGTACAGTAAACATTACACCTACAAAAGTTCCAAAAGAATAAAGACATTTCAAATGTGTGTCTCTCTCTCTTTCTCTCTGGCTATCTGTTCTCTCTTTCCCTCGTCCCCTCTTTCTCTTTCCCTCTCTCTCTCGTTCTTTCTTTCGGTCTATCTTTCTTTCTCTCTCTCTAGCATGATGACGGTGGTGGTGGTCAGTGTATGAACTGTAAGTTCCGTGGAGAGGAGAATCTGTCCCACTACTCTCCCTGGTCCTGTGGAACCATCAGTACCTGCATCAGCCCCTTTGAACCAGAGTATCACAAGGCCTCAGCTCACTCCCGCTCCGAAAACTTAGTGGGTCTCACAACATGCCTTCTTAATTCAACCAAACTGCCACACAGACACATATAGATCCTACAGAACATAACAATATAGTCTAGCATCACATGACAAATTAGACAATTACTGTGACATTATCTACACTAACAAATGAAAATGTCTATGTTTTCTACTAATGCTTTGTCTTTCAGGAAGTAGACAAAGGTGAAAGGACGCGGTGGCTACACACGTTTGAGCCCTACCGCCGTCTGAAAGACGAGGACCCCAGCATACCGTTTGAGACCTACCGCCGTCTGAAAGACGAGGACCCCAGCATACCGTTTGAAACCTACCGCCGTCTGAAAGACGAGGACCCCAGCATACCGTTTGAGCCCTACCGCCGTCTGAAAGACGAGGACCCCAGCATACCGTTTGAGCCCTACCGCCGTCTGAAAGACGAGGACCCCAGCATACCGTTTGAAACCTACCGCCGTCTGAAAGACGAGGACCCCAGCATACCGTTTGAAACCTACCGCCGTCTGAAAGACGAGGACCCCAGCATACCGTTTGAGCCCTACCGCCGTCTGAAAGACGAGGACCCCAGCATACCATTTGATCCCTACTGCCGTCTGAAGACGAGGACCCCAGCATACCGTTTGAAACCTACCGCCATCTGAAAGACGAGGACCCCAGCATACCGTTTGAAACCTACCGCCGTCTGAAAGACGAGGACCCCAGCATACCATTTGAAACCTACCGCCGTCTGAAGACGAGGACCCCAGCATACCGTTTGAGCCCTACCGCCGTCTCAAAGACGAGGACCCCAGCATACCGTTTGGAGAGGGGCCCATCATACCGTTTGGAGAAGGGCCTATCATCTCCAAATGGGGGGTGATATCCCGCGCCTCCCGTACAGGATACCACACCACCGACCCGGTCCAGGCCACAGCCTGCCAGGGAAGCAACAGCACCATCCCCATCAACTTCAGAGGTGAGGAGGGGATGGGGGAGGAAGTGGGGCGTTGGAGTTCAAATGTAAAGGAATAAGATATTATACCTCTCTTGTTATGTTTTATATATCCTATCTATGACTAGTTATGTCTCTGATTTACTGTGAAATGACAGCAGAAGAAAGAATTGTTATTCCCTAGTTCATTTTCTCTTTCAGATATGCTAGTTTTAGGACCAGCTGCTAGTCTAGCACAGAGCAGAATCCTCTTAACATTTTATTTTATTCCTTTATTTAACTAGGCAAGTCAGTTAAGAACAAATTCTTATTTTCAATGACGGCCTAGGAACAGTGGAGTTAACTGCCTGTTCAGGGGCAGAACAACAGATTTGTACCTTGTCAGCTCGGGGGTTTGTACTTGCAACCTTCCGGTTACTAGTCCAACGCTCTAACCACTAGGCTACCCTGCCGCCCCAACATGTGTTTTAGGACCGGCTGCTAGGCTAGCACAGAGCAGAATCCTCTTAACATGTGTTTTAGTACCAGCTGCTAGGCTAGCACAGAGCAGAATCCTCTGAACATGTGTTTTAGGACCAGCTGCTAGGCTAGCACAAAGCAGAATCCTCTTAACATGTGTTTTGGACTGGCTGCTAGGCAAGCACAGAGCAGAATCCTCTAAACATGTGTTTTAGGCCCAGCTGCTAGGCTAGCACAGAGCAGAATCCTCTAAACATGTGTTTTAGGACCAGCTGCTAGGCTAGCACAGAGCAGAATCCTCTTAACATGTGTTTTAGGACCAGCTGCTAGGCTAGCACAGAGCAGAATCCTCTTAACATGTGTTTTAGGACCAGCTGCTAGGCTAGCACAGAGCAGAATCCTCTTAACATGTGTTTTAGGACCGGCTGCTAGGCTAGCACAGAGCAGAATCCTCGAAACATGTGTTTTAGGACCGGCTGCTAGGCTAGCACAG
>NW_025756057.1:0-7008 GCF_021184085.1 Oncorhynchus gorbuscha
GAGGGAGGGAGATTCAGAGAGAGGGGAGATTCAGAGGGAGGGAGGGAGATTCAGAGGGAGGGAGGGAGATTCAGAGGGAGGGAGGGAGATTCAGAGAGAGGGAGATTGCAGAGCGAGGGAGGGAGATTCAGAGAGAGGGAGTAGAAGAGCAAGGGAGGGAGATTCAGAGAGAGGGAGTAGAAGAGCGAGGGAGAGAGATTCAGAGAGAGGGAGCAGAAGAGCGAGGAGGGAGAGAGAGAGGGAGCAGAAGAGCGAGGGAGGGAGAGAGAGAGAGAGCGAGGAGAGAGGGAGGGAGAGAGAGAGGGAGCAGAAGAGCGAGGGAGGGAGGGAGGGAGGGAGGAGAGAGGGAGCAGAAGAGCGAGAGAGGGAGCAGAAGAGCGAGGAGGGAGATTCAGAGAGAGGGAGCAGAAGAGCGAGGGAGGGAGATTCAGAGAGAGGGAGTAGAAGAGCGAGGGAGGGAGATTCAGAGAGACGGAGTAGAAGAGCAAGGGAGGGAGATTCAGAGAGACGGAGTAGAAGAGCAAGGGAGGGAGATTCAGAGAGGAGTGGACGGAGTCAGAGAGAGAGGAAGAGAGAGGGAGATTCAGAGAGAGGAGAAGAGCAAGGGAGGGAGAGAGATGCAGAAGTGCGAGGGAGGTAGAGAGATACAGAGAGAGGGAGCAGAAGAGCGAGGGAGGGAGAGAGATGCAGAAGAGCGAGGGAGGGAGAGAGATGCAGAAGAGCGAGGGAGGGAGAGAGATACAGAAGAGCGAGGGAGGGAGAGATACAGAGAAAGGGAGCAGAAGAGCGAGGGAGGGAGGGAGGGAGAGAGGGAGAGAGAGAGGGAGTAGAAGAGCGAGGGAGAGATTCAGAGAGGGAGTAGAAGAGCGAGGGAGGGAGATTCAGAGAGAGGGAGTAGAAGAGCGAGGGAGGGAGATTCAGAGAGAGGAGTAGAAGAGCGAGGGAGAGAGATTCAGAGAGAGGAGTAGAAGAGCGAGGGAGGGAGATCCAGAGAGGGAGTAGAAGAGCGAGGAGGGAGATCCAGAGAGAGGAGCAGAAGAGAGAGGGAGCAGAAGAGCAGAGGGAGGGAGGGGAGAAGAGGAGGAGGGAGGGAGAGAGAGGGAGCAGAAAAGGAGGGAGGGGGAGGAGAGAGAGAGGAGCAGAAAAGGAGGGAGGGAGGGAGAGAGAGGAGCAGAAGAGGCGAGGGAGGGAGGAGAGAGAGAGGAGCAGAAGAGGCCGAGGTAGGAGGGGTTCAGAGAGAGAGATGCAGAAGAGCGAGAGGGAGAGCAGAAGAGCGAGAGAGGGAGAGCAGAAGAGCGGGGGAGGGAGGGAGATACAGAGAAGGGAAGAGAAGAGCGAGGGAGGGAGATTCAGAGAGAGGGAGTAGAAGAGCAAGGGGAGGGAGATTCAGAGGAGAGGGAGAAGAATCAAGGGAGGGAGATCTGCAGGAGAGGAGAAGAAGAGCAAGGATGATGATGACAAGAACAAGGAGGAGATTCAGAGAGGGAGTAGAAAAAATTAAGGAAGGGAGATTCAGAGAGGGAGTAGAAAAACAAAAGGAAGGAGGGAGGGAGAGTCTAGAAACATCGAGAGGGAGGGTCTAGAAGACGACCGGGGAGAGAGATAAACGAGGAGGAGAGAGATCAGATGAGCGAGGAGGAGAGAATCTGATTTTTAAGGGAAGATTTTATCCCTAGAGAAAATCAAGAAGAAACGATTTTAGGGAGAAGAGAACAAGCGAGGGGAGGGAAGATTCATATTTTATTATTTAGAGGAAACAAATATTCATAGGGAGAACAGAAAAATCTATGGAAGATCTAGAAAACTCGGAGGGAACATCTAGAGAAGAGCGAGAGGGAGAGATCTAGATGACAGGGAGGAGAAGATCTAGCGAGGAGGAGACAGATCTGAACATTCGAGGGAGGATGATGACATCCCTAAGAAAGCGAGGAGGAGAGATCCAGAAGAACAGAAGAGCGAGGAGGGAGAGAGGAGGGAGAGAGAGGAGGGAGGGAGAGAGAACAGAAGAGTGAGGGAGGAAAGAGAACAGAAAAACTAGGGGAGGAGCAGAAGAGCGAGGAGGAAGATCAGAGAGAGAACAGAAGAGCCGAGGAGGGAGAGATACAGAGAGGGGAGAGAAAGAGGAGGGAGGAGAGATACAGAGAGAGGAGCAGGAGGAAACGAGGGAGGGAGATACAGAGATAAGAGGCTGAATCAAGCCAATTGCCTCACAAACAATGAGCAGGAGCCCATCCGTTTAAATGGCACTCTATTCAGAATGACACAAAGCTTTTTTTATTAAGGGCTTCTGTTGTGTTCCCATCAGCACACCTATAATCAGCGCTCACTTGGATGTGGGCACGGCGCAGACTTGACCGGCTGGTGAAAAGGAGGATTGAAAAGACCCTTCTGGGAGAGGTAGCTCGCTATTCGGCACGTCCTATAGCTACTCTACAGGGACAATCTGTCACCACGGCCAATGTCCCCCTTTTTCTCCACAACGTCACGAGTCACACGGTGGACTGATTCCCGCTTCCTGCAAGGTTGCAGTGCTGTGGTGCTGTTTTGAATACGTGTGATTCTGTCGTTGTGCTCAGCACTACAGTTTTTCAATGCTACATTTTATTATTTTTTTAATTTCACCTTTATTAGTAGTTGAGAACACCTTTATTTAACCAAGGTAGGCTAGTTGAACACCTTTATTTAACCAGGCTAGTTGAGAACACCTTTGTTTAACCAGGTAGGCTAGTTGAGAACACCTGTATTTAACCAGGTAGGCTAGTTGAGAACACCTTTATTTAACCAGGTAGGCTAGTTGAGAACACCTTTATTTAACCAGGTAGGCTAGTTGAAACACCTTTGTTAACCAGGTAGGCTAGTTGAGAACACCTTTATTTAACCAGGTAAGGCCTAGTTAGTATATTGCTCAGGTAGGCTAGTTGAGAACACCTATTTAACCAGGTAGGCTAGTTGAGAACACCTTTATTTAACCACGTGAAGCTAGTTGAGAACACCTTTATTTAACCATAGGCTAGTTGAGAACATGTTCTCATTTACAACCGACCTAGCCAAGATAAAGAAAAAGCAAGCAATTGAACAGACAACACAGAGTTACAAACAAACGTACAATCAATAACACAAAGAAAACTAGAAAAGCATCTATGTACAGTGTGTGCAAATGTAGAAGAGTAGGGAGGTAAGGCAATACATAGGCCATAGAGCGTTGGACTAGTAACGGACTGATTTACGGATTCAAATCCCGAGCTGACAAAGGTACAAATATGTCCTGAACAGAGCAGTTTAACCCTGTTTAGGCCATCATATTGGCAAATTTGTTATTAACTGACTTGCTAGTTAATTAAAGCTAAAATTAAAAATAGAGTGAAAATAATTAGAACTTAGCATTAATACTGGAGTGATAGATGTGAATGAAGTAAGAATGCTTGTGGATCCTTATAATTCAGACCATGGTTCCATAGAATGATCTCCAGCTAAGCTAGCCTTTAACCTGAGCTCAGCTAGCTGGCTGTTGCTAGCCTGAGCTCGTAGCTAGCCTTTAGCCTGAGCTCCGCTAGCTGGCCTTTAGCCTGAGCTCCGCTAGCTGGCCTTAGCCTGATCTCCGGGCTAGCTGGCCTTTAGCCTGAGCCCGCTAGCTGGCTTTAGCCTGAGCTCCGCTAGCTGGCTCTTTAGCCTGAGCTCCGCTAGCTGGGCTTTAGCCTGAGCTCCGCTAGCTGGCCTTTTAGCCTGAGCTCCGCTAGCTGGCCTTTAGCCTGATCTCCGCTAGCTGGCCTTTAGCCTGAGCTCCGCCAGCGGCTAGCCTGAGCTCACAGCTGGCCTTTAGCCTGAGCTCCGCTAGCTGGCCTTTAGCCTGAGCTCCGCTAGCTGGCCTTTAGCCTGAGCTCCGCTAGCTGGCCTTTAGCCTGAGCTCCGCTAGCTGGCCTTTAGCCTGAGCTCCGCTAGCTGGCTGGCCTGAGCTCCGCTAGCCTGCCTGAGCTCCGCTAGCTGGCCTTTTAGCCTGAGCTCCGCTAGCTGGCCTTTAGCCTGAGCTCCGCTAGCTGGCCTTTAGCCTGAGCCCGCTAGCTCAGCTATCTCTCACCTCACAGGATGTCTGTTCATTATTCACCATTCAAGGATTAGTCTTGAAACTATGATTGCTTTTTATAGTTACAAATAGCTGGCCTTTTTGCCTTTTCAAAGTTTAATGTAACTATTAGGATGGCATTTGGACTATATAATAATCTAGCAGAGATTTGACCAAAAACAACCCTGTCATTTCAAATGCACAACAGATAACACTCAATGTGAAATACTGGCTGCTGCAAACACACTGTTTACTGTATACTTACTGTGTACTTGAAAATAAAATAACACCGTTCTGCCATGGCAACAGACAATCAATGTTTGCCCTTTAAAATAACACCGTTCTGCCATGGCAACATACAATCAATGTTTGCCCTTTAAATATTTCTGCCATGGCAACAGACAATCAATGTTTGCCCTTTAAACTAACACCGTTTGCCATGGCAACATACAAATCAATGTTTGCCCTTTAAAATAACACCGTTTGCCATGGCAACATACAATCAATGTTTGCCCTTTAAAATAACACCGTTCTGCCATGGCAACATACAATCAATGTTTGCCCTTTAAAATAATGGCAACAGACAATCAATGTTTGCCCTTTAAAATAACACCGTTCTGCCATGGCAACAGACAATCCATGTTTGCCCTTTAAAAATAACACAGCCATGGCAACAGACAATCAATGTTTTGCCCTTTAAAATAACACCGTTCTGCCATGGCAGCAGACAATCAATGTTTGCCCTTTAAAATAACACCGTTCTGCCATGGCAACAGACAATCAATGTTTGCCCTTTAAAATAACACCGTTCTGCCATGGCAACAGACAATCAATGTTTGCCCTTTAAAATAACACCGTTCTGCCATGGCAGCAGACAATCAATGTTTGCCCTTTAAAATAACACCGTTCTGCCATGGCAACAGACAATCAATGTTTGCCCTTTAAAATAACACCGTTCTGCCATGGCAACAGACAATCCATGTTTGCCCTTTAAAATAACACCGTTCTGCCATGGCAACAGACAATCAATGTTTGCCCTTTAAAATAACACCGTTCTGCCATGGCAACAGACAATCCATGTTTGCCCTTTAAAATAACACCGTTCTGCCATGGCAACAGACAATCAATGTTTGCCCTTTAAAATAACACCGTTCTGCCATGGCAACAGACAATCCATGTTTGCCCTTTAAATTAACACCGTTCTGCCATGGCAACAGACAATCAATGTTTGCCCTTTTAACTTGTAAAACAATTGAATTTACGTATCAGACTCTTTCCCTGACAGATTTCAGAGTACATTGAAGAGGTGTTTCTGCCAGACGACTGTTTCATTCTGGTCAAGCTGTCACTGGAGAGGATCAGACTGCTACGACTAGAGGTACCAACATAGAAATACACTGTTCTAGTCATTCTATGACCTGTTCTATTCATTCTATTGCTATATTATTCTATGATATTATATATATATATATGATATTCTATTCCTTATTTTTCCATGACTATTTTTATTCATTCTATTTCTATGTAACTATTCTGTTGACTTTTCTTTTTTGTTCTATATGACTATTATATGCATTCTATATGACTTCTATTCATTCTATTTCTATATGACTTTCCTATTCATTCTATATGACTATTCTATTCATTCTATTGACTACACTATATAACACAAGTATGTTGACACCCCTTCAAATGATTGGATTCGGCTATTTCATCCACACCTGTTGCTAACAGGTGTATAAAATTGAGCACATGTAATCTCCATAGACAAACTCTGGCAGTAGAATGGCCTTACTGAAGAGCTCAGTGACTTTCAACGTGACACCGTCATAGGATTCCTCCTTTCCAACAAGTCAGTTTGTCATATTTCTGCCCTGCTAGAGCCGCCCCCTGTCAACTTTAAGTCAGTTTGTCATATTTCTGCCCTGCTAGAGCTGCCCCCTGTCAACTTTAAGTCAGTTTGTCATATTCTGCCCTGCTAGAGCCGCCCCCTGTCAACTTTAAGTCAGTTTGTCATATTTCTGCCCTGCTAGAGTCGCCCCCTGTCAACTTTAAGTGCTGTTATTGTGAAGTGGAAACGTCAGGAGCAACAACTGCTCAGCCGCTAAGTGGCTGTCCTCGGTTGTAACACTCATTGCCGAGTTCCAAACCGTCTCTGGAAGCAACGTCAGCACAATAACTGTTCATGATATGGGTTTCCGTGGGAAGGGCAGCCGCACACAAGCCTAAGATCACCATGTGCAATGACAAGTGTCGCCTGGAGGGGTGTCAAGCTCGCCGCCATTGGAATTTGTAGCAGTGTAAAGGCGTTCTCTGGAGGGATGAATCACGCTTCACCATCTGGCAGTCTGACCGACGAATCTGGGTTTGGCGGATGCCGGGAGAACACTACCTACCCGAATGCATAGTGCCAACTGTAAAGTTTGATGGAGTAGGAATAATGGTCTGGGGCTGTTTTTCATGGTTCGGGCCCCTTAGTTCCAGTGAAGGGTAGTCTTAACAGTACAGCATACAATGACATTCTAGACTATTCTATGCTTCCAACTTTGTGGCAGCAGTTTGGGGAAGGCCCATAGTTCTATCCAACCCAACTCACTGTAGAGAAGCCTGAGATGTTTGACTGTTCAACTGTGTGTGCATGTCTCTCTCTCTCGTTCTCTGCTCTCTTTCTCGCTCTCTCTGCTCTCTTTCTCTCTCTCTCTGCTCTCTTTCTCTCTCTCTCTGCTCTCTTTCTCTCTCTCTCTGCTCTCTTTCTCTCTCTCGTTCTCTGCTCTCTCGTTCTCTACTCTCTTTCTCTGCTCCCTTTCTCTCGTTCTCTCTCTCGCTTTCTCATTCTCTGCTCTCTTTCTCTCTCTCTCTCTGCTCTCTCTCTCTCTCTCTGTTCTCTCGCTCTCTCGTCTCTCTCTGCTCTCTCTTTCTCTCTCTCGTCTCTCTCTCGTTTCTCTCTC
>NW_025756058.1:0-7008 GCF_021184085.1 Oncorhynchus gorbuscha
TTATACTCAGCTAACACAATGGTAATTATACTCAGCTATCACAATGGTAATTATACTCAGCTAACACAATGGTAATTATACTCAGCTATCACAATGGTAATTATACTCAGCTATCACAATGGTAATTATACTCAGCTAACACAATGGTAATTATACTCAGCTAACACAATGGTAATTATACTCAGCTAACACAATGGTAATTATACTCAGCTAACACAATGGTAATTATACTCAGCTATCACAATGGTAATTATACTCAGCTATCACAATGGTAATTATACTCAGCTAACACAATGGTAATTATACTCAGCTAACACAATGGTAATTATACTCAGCTAACACAATGGTAATTATACTCAGCTATCACAATGGTAATTATACTCAGCTATCACAATGGTAATTATACTCAGCTAACACAATGGTAATTATACTCAGCTAACACAATGGTAATTATACTCAGCTAACACAATGGTAATTATACTCAGCTAACACAATGGTAATTATACTCAGCTATCACAATGGTAATTATACTCAGCTATCACAATGGTAATTATACTCAGCTAACACAATGGTAATTATACTCAGCTAACACAATGGTAATTATACTCAGCTATCACAATGGTAATTATACTCAGCTATCACAATGGTAATTATACTCAGCTATCACAATGGTAATTATACTCAGCTATCACAATGGTAATTATACTCAGCTATCACAATGGTAATTATACTCAGCTATCACAATGGTAATTATACTCAGCTAACACAATGGTAATTATACTCAGCTAACACATTTGTACATCTACAAAGCTTCACACAGTGGTACATCTTAGCGCTGGGGGAAGACATGAGACATGACCCCCTCACTGGCCAATCAGAACGTGTTGTAGGTGTGTTGAGGCATGACCCCGTCACTGGCCAATCAGAACGTGTTGTAGGTGTGTTGAGGCATGACCCCGTCACTGGCCAATCAGAACGTGTTGTAGGTGTGTTGAGGCATGACCCCCTCACTGGCCAATCAGAACGTGTTGTAGGTGTGTTGAGGCATGACCCCCTCACTGGCCAATCAGAATATGTTGTAGATTTGTTGAGGCATGACCCCCTCACTGACCAATCAGAACGTGTTGTAGGTGTGTTGAGGCATGACCCCGTCACTGGCCAATCAGAACGTGTTGTAGGTGTGTTGAGGCATGACCCCCTCACTGGCCAATCAGAACGTGTTGTAGGTGTGTTGAGGCATGACCCCCTCACTGGCCAATCAGAACGTGCTCCAGGGCTAAATATGTGGTTGCTTCAAGTTGGGTATTTACAGTCTTATATATTGCATTGTCATCAACTCCAATTCCAATGTTAGACTTTCTCTTTTTCAGGAGTTGTGGAAAGTGACAGCGGTGCCTGTCTAACCCTCTGAGGAGCTGACCTGCTCCTAGACCTGCTCCTAGACCTGCTCCTTGACCTGCTCCTAGACCTGCTCCTAGACCTGCTCCTAGACCTGATACATGGAGTTTTCTGATCTTAGACCTGCTCCTTGACCTGCTCCTAGACCTGCTCCTAGACCTGCTCCTTGACCTGATACATGGAGTTTTCTGATCTTAGACCTGCTCCTTGACCTGAGACATGGAGTTTTCTGATCTTAGACCTGCTCCTTGACCTGCTCCTAGACCTGCTCCTTGACCTGAGACATGGAGTTTTCTGATCTTAGACCTGCTCCTTGACCTGCTCCTTGACCTGCTCCTTGACCTGCTCCTAGACCTGCTCCTTGACCTGCTCCTAGACCTGCTCCTAGACCTGCTCCTTGACCTGCTCCTAGACCTGAGACATGGAGTTTTCTGATCTTATACCTGCTCCTAGACCTGCTCCTAGACCTGCTCCTTGACCTGAGACATGGAGTTTTCTGATCTTAGACCTGCTCCTTGACCTGCTCCTAGACCTGCTCCTAGACCTGCTCCTTGACCTGAGAGATGGAGTTTTCTGATCTTAGACCTGCTCCTTGACCTGCTCCTTGACCTGCTCCTAGACCTGCTCCTTGACCTGCTCCTTGACCTGCTCCTTGACCTGAGACATGGAGTTTTCTGATCTTAGACCTGCTCCTTGACCTGCTCCTAGACCTGCTCCTAGACCTGAGACATGGAGTTTTCTGATCTTAGACCTGCTCCTTGACCTGCTCCTAGACCTGCTCCTAGACCTGAGACATGGAGTTTTCTGATCTTAGACCTGCTCCTAGACCTGATACATGGAGTTTTCTGATCTTAGACCTGCTCCTTGACCTGCTCCTTGACCTGAGACATGGAGTTTTCTGATCTTAGACCTGCTCCTTGACCTGATACATGGAGTTTTCTGATCTTAGACCTGCTCCTAGACCTGAGACATGGAGTTTTCTGATCTTAGACCTAGTGTTTTCTGAACCTCTTGTGGTCAGTGTTGAGAAGGTATTGATAAAAATATATAGATTATTTAGTGAACTAATAGCAGTCATTTCAATCAGGGCAGCTGGACAGCAGTGAACAAAGACACTAGGAATGATCTCTGTAAATAAACTCACTTGTCAAATAAGATGTTTTTAAGCTCAGACCAGGGGTTGTGATATATATATATATATATATATTCACTATATTCTCATTGACTTGCTGTTAGATTGAAGTGAACCGGTAAATGGGACATTCCCATAGCCTCTGAATGTTTTATTCCGATGTAAATGATGAGTGATCAGGTCAACACTGATCTGGGATGCATCCCAAATGATATCATATCCTCAATATAGTGCACTACTTTAGACCAGAGCACTATGGACCCTGGTCTAGAGCCCTATGGACCCTGGTCTAGAGCCCTATGGACCCTGGTCTAGAGCCCTATGGACCCTGGTCTAGAGCCCTATGGACCCTGGTCTAGAGCACTACTTTAGACCAGAGCCCTATGGACCCTGAACCAGAGCACTATGGACCCTGGTCTAGAGCCCTATGGACCCTGGTCTAGAGCCCTATGGACCCTGGTCTAGAGCCCTGTGGACCCTGGTCTAGAGCCTTATGGACCCTGGTCTAGAGCCCTATGGACCCTGGTCTAGAGCCCTGTGGACCCTGGTCTAGAGCCCTGATCTAGAGCCCTATGGACCCTGGTCTAGAGCCCTGTGGACCCTGGTCTAGAGCCCTATGGACCCTGGTCTAGAGTCCTGTGGACCCTGAACCAGAGCCCTGTGGACCCTGGTCTAGAGCCCTATGGACCCTGGTCTAGAGCCCTGTAGACCCTGGTCTAGAGCCCTATGGACCCTGGTCTAGAGCCCTATGGACCCTGGTCTAGAGCCCTATGGACCCTGGTCTAGAGCCCTATGGACCCTGGTCTAGAGCCCTATGGACCCTGGTCTAGAGCCCTATGGACCCTGGTCTAGAGCCCTGTAGACCCTGGTCTAGAGCCCTATGGACCCTGGTCTAGAGCCCTATGGACCCTGGTCTAGAGCCCTATGGACCCTGATCTAGAGCCCTGTGGACCCTGGTCTAGAGCCCTATGGACCCTGGTCTAGAGCCCTGTGGACCCTGGTCTAGAGCCCTGATCTAGAGCCCTATGGACCCTGGTCTAGAGCCCTGTGGACCCTGGTCTAGAGCCCTGATCTAGAGCCCTATGGACCCTGGTCTAGAGCCCTGTGGACCCTGGTCTAGAGCCCTATGGACCCTGGTCTAGAGTCCTGTGGACCCTGAACCAGAGCCCTGTGGACCCTGGTCTAGAGCCCTATGGACCCTGGTCTAGAGCCCTGTGGACCCTGGTCTAGAGCCCTATGGACCCTGGTCTAGAGCCCTATGGACCCTGGTCTAGAGCCCTATGGACCCTGGTCTAGAGCCCTATGGACCCTGGTCTAGAGCCCTATGGACCCTGGTCTAGAGCCCTGTGGACCCTGGTCTAGAGCCCTATGGACCCTGGTCTAGAGCCCTATGGACCCTGGTCTAGAGCCCTATGGACCCTGGTCTAGAGCCCTATGGACCCTGGTCTAGAGCCCTATGGACCCTGATCTAGAGCCCTGTGGGACTCCTGGTCTAGAGTCCTAGACCCTGGTCTAGAGCCCTGTGGACCCTGGTCCAGAGCCCTGTGACCCTGGTCTAGAGCACTATGGACCTCGATCTAGAGCCCTATGGACCCTGATCTAGAGCCCTGTGGACCCTGGTCTAGAGTCCTGTGGACCCTGGTCTAGAGCCCTGTGGACCCTGCCCAGAGTCCTAGGACCCTGGTCTAGAGCCTTGTGGACCCTGGCTCCAGGAGCCCTGTGGACCCTGGTCTAAAATAGTGCACTATATAGGGACTCATAGAGTCCTGGGACACTACCTTAATGTCTGTTTATAACTTATAAGACATTATTAAATAGCTTGTTAACATTTGAGTAAATAAACTGTTTATCAATCAGTATTTCTAAGTTCATATATTTAATAAAATAAACTACCTAATAATGTTTATAAGAGCTGTATAAGCAGACATAGTGTTCATAATGTGTGTATATTGATACAATACCACATCACTGTTTATTTCACAATTATACGCTCATCTTTGATTCAAATGACTAAATAAAATACAAGTTATTGTTTTATTTCAACAACAGAAAAATGTCTTTATTATAATTTGTGAACTTTGATTCATACCGTCTTAAGGTGCATTCTGGGATTGAAACAACAATAGCCTCCACTCGGCCTCTTTTTCATGTCAACAGCTGAGGAAATGGAACCACTCTCATGTTCACAGACGCAGCTACGACTGACCATCTATGAGATCAGAATGATAGTTTTAACTGTGTTTAAAATGACGTTCTTTACACACAGTGGAGGATAACAGACGCAGCTACGACTGACCATCTATGAGATCAGAATGATAGTTTTAACTGTGTTTAAAATGACGTTCTTTACACACAGTGGAGGATAACAAGCTTGTGTTTTGGGTTCTGATCTGGTAAGACGGTTTAATTAAAAGCTCCTCAGTCATAAGTGTTATCCATCAATATACACAGGGAGCTCCAGAAGTATTGGGACAGTGACACGTTTTGTTGTTGTGGCTCTGTACTCCAACACTTTGGATTTGAAGTAGTACAATGACTATGAGGTTAAAGTGCAGACTGTCAGCTTTCATTTGAGTGCATTTTCATCATATCAGGTGAAACATTTAGAAATGACAGCGCTTGTTGTAAATAGTCCCCCATTTTAGGGGGCGGGAGTATTGGGACAAATTCACTGGCGTATTGAAGTATTAAGAGTGAAGTATTTGGGCCCACAGCACTAATGACCACATCAAACTTGTAAATATATAACTATAAATATAACTATAGATATATACTATAACTATATACTAGAACTATAAATACAAATAGAATGTTTCCCAACATGGATGTTACCATGGTTATGTGGATGTTGCCGTGGTGACAGATCATCCCTGAATGAACCATGAATATTGATGAGTGAGGAAGTTGGAGACATACATATCATACCCCCCTCCCCCCACCCCCCAAAAAAAAAGAATGTTAACTTCCTGTTACCATGTGTGTGTCCTGTACATAGAAATAATCAAACTAGAAAACTGGAAACAAGTTGCAGGGTTTTGGATTGAGCCACTAGATAGGAGGATGTTCCAATAATATAACCCTGGTGAGACAAATGCATTGGACTCGTTTTCCAGCATCCTGTTGTGAAATGGAAGTGTTTGATTCTAGAAAAGAACCAGTGCAATACCCTAGGTGACCTGCAGGGAATCTGTGTGTTCTGTACAGAAATAAACCAGTGCAATACCCCAGAGTGACCTGCAGGGAGCTCTCGTGTTCTGTGCAGAAATAAACAGTGCAATACCCCAGAGTGACCTGCAGGGGGAGCTCTGTGTGTTCTGTACAGAAATAAACCAGTGCAATACCCCAGAGTGACCTGCAGGGGGAGCTCTGTGTGTTCTGTACAGAAATGAACTAATGCCATACCCCATAGTGACCTGCAGGGGGAGCTCTGTGTGTTCTGTACAGAAATGAACTAATGCAATACCCCAGAGTGACCTGCAGGGGGAGCTCTGTGTGTTCTGTACAGAAATTAATGTGCCATACCCCAGAGTGACCAGCAGAGGGAGCTCTGTGTTCCTCTCTTAAGTTATAGTTGATGTGGGCAGGCTGTCTATTCCTCTGGTGTATTTGTATTTATTATGGATCCCCATTAGTTCCTGCCAAGGCAGCAGCTACTCTTCCTGGGGTTTATTATGGATCCCCATTAGTTCCTGTCAAGGCAGCAGCTACTCTTCCTGGGGTTTATTATGGATCCCCATTAGTTCCTGCCAAGGCAGCAGCTACTCTTCCTGGGATTTATTATGGATCCCCATTAGTTCCTGCCAAGGCAGCAGCTACTCTTCCTGGGGTTTATTATGGATCCCCATTAGTTCCTGCCAAGGCCTTCTCTTCCTGGGGTTTATTAGGGATCCCCATTAGTTCCTGCCAGGCAGCAGCTACTCTTCATGGGGTTTATTATGGATCCCCATTAGTTCCTGCCAGGGCAGCAGCTACTCTTCCTGGGGTTTATTATGGATCCCCATTAGTTCCTGCCAAGGCAGCAGCTACTCTTCCTGGGGTTTATTATGGATCCCCATTAGTTCCTGCCAAGGTAGCAGCTTCTCTTCCTGGGGTTTATTATGGATCCCCATTAGTTCCTGCCAAGGCAGCAGCTACTCTTCCTGGGGTTTATTATGGATCCCCATTAGTTCCTGCCAAGGCAGCAGCTACTCTTCCTGGGGTTTATTATGGATCCCCATTAGTTCCTGCCAAGGCAGCAGCTACTCTTCCTGGGGTTTAGCCTTTTGGTTAGACCCTGTTGTAAGTAAGCATTTCACTGTAAGGTCTACTACACCACGTGACGAATAAACTTTGATTTGATCTGCTTTTTAAATCTGTTTTTACTGCTGCATCAGTTACTTGATGTGGAATAGAGTTCCATGTAGTCCTGACTCTATGTAGTACTGTGGAATAGAGTTCCATGTAGTCATGGCTCTATGTAGTACTGTGGAATAGAGTTC
>NW_025756059.1:0-7006 GCF_021184085.1 Oncorhynchus gorbuscha
CTCTTTAGGAGGGCCTGTATTCTTTAGGAGGGCCTGTACTCTTTAGTAGGGCCTGTACTCTTTAGTAGGGCTATATTCTTTAGTAGGGCTGTACTCTTTAGTAGGGCTGTACTCTTTAGTAGGTCTGTACTCTTTAGTAGGTCTGTACTCTTTAATAGGCCCTATACTCTTTAGTAGGTCTGTATTCTCTTCAGTAGGTCTGTATTCTCTTTAGTAGGTCTGTATTCTCTTTAGTAGGCATGTATACCCTTTAGTAGGTCTGTATACTCTTTAGTAGGTCTGTATACTCTTTAGTAGGCCTGTACTCTTTAGTAGGTCTGTATACTCTTTAGTAGGTCTGTATTCTCTTTAGTAGGTCTGTATACTCTTTAGTAGGTCTGTATTCTCTTCAGTAGGTCTGTATTCTCTTTAGTAGGTCTGTATTCTCTTTAGTAGGTCTGTATACTCTTTAGTAGGTCTGTATACTCTTTAGTAGGGTCTGTACTCATTAGTAGGGCCTGTACTCTTTAGAAGGTCTGTATTTTTTAGTAGGCCTATACTCTTTAGTAGGTCTGTATACTCTTTAGAAGGTCTGTACTCTCTTTAGTAGGCGTATACTCTTTAGTAGGGTCTATACTCTTTAGTAGTTCTGTTCTCTTTAGTAGGAATATTCTTTAGTAGTTCTGTTCTCTTTAGTAGGTATATTCTTTAGTAGATCTGTTCTCTTTAGTAGGTATACTCTTTAGTAGGCCTATTCTCTTTAGTAGGCCTGTATTCTTTAGTAGGCCTGTATTCTTTAGTAGGCCTGTACTCTTGAGTAGGTCTGTATTCTTTAGTAGGTCTGTACTCTTTAGTAGGCCTGTACTCTTTAGTAGGCCTGTACTCTTTAGTAGGCCTGTACTCTTTAGTAGGTCTGTATACTCTTTAGAAGGTCTGTACTCTCTTTAGTAGGCCTATACTCTTTAGTAGGTCTGTATACTCTTTAGTAGGTCTGTTCTCTTTAGTAGGTATATTCTTTAGTAGGTCTGTTCTCTTTAGTAGGTATACTCTTTGGTAGGCCTATTATCTTTGGTAGGCCTATTATCTTTAGTAGGCCTGTACTCTTTAGTAGGTTTGTATTCTTTAGTAGGCCTGTACTCTTTAGGAGGGCCTGTACTCTTTAGTAGGCCTGTACTCTTTAGTAGGCCTGTACTCTTTAGTAGGTCTGTATTCTTTAGTAGGCCTGTACTCTTTAGTAAGTCTGTATTCTTTAGTAGGTCTGTATTCTTTAGTAAGTCTGTATTATTTAGTAGGCCTGTACTCTTTAGTAGGCCTGTACTCTTTAGTAAGTCTGTATTCTTTAGTAGGCCTGTACTCTTTAGTAAGTCTGTATTCTTTAGTAGGTCTGTATTCTTTAGTAAGTCTGTATTCTTTAGTAGGCCTGTACTCTTTAGTAGGCCTGTACTCTTTAGTAGGTCTGTATACTCTTTAGAAGGTCTGTACTCTCTTTAGTAGGCCTATACTCTTTAGTAAGTCTGTAGTCTTTAGTAGGCCTGTACTCTTTAGGAAGTCTGTATTCTTTAGTAGGCCTGTACTCTTTAGTAAGTCTGTATTCTTTAGTAGGTCTGTATTCTTTAGTAAGTCTGTAGTCTTTAGTAGGCCTGTACTCTTTAGGAAGTCTGTATTCTTTAGTAGGCCTGTACTCTTTAGTAGGCCTGTACTCTTTAGTAGGCCTGTACTGTACTCTTTAGTAGGCCTGTACTCTTTAGTAAGTCTGTATTCTTTAGTAAGTCTGTATTCTTTAGTAGGCCTGTATTCTTTAGTAGGCCTGTACTCTTTAGTAAGTCTGTACTCTTTAGTAGGCCTGTACTCTTTAGTAGGCCTGTATTCTTTAGTAGGCCTGTACTCTTTAGTACGTCTGTACTCTTTAGTAAGTCTGGATTCTTTAGTAGGCCTGTACTCTTTAGTAAGTCTGTATTCTTTAGTAGGCCTGTACTCTTTAGTAGGCCTGTACTCTTTAGTAGGCCTGTACTCTTTAGTAAGTCTGTACTCTTTAGTAAGTCTGTACTCTTTAGTAAGTCTGTACTCTTTAGTAAGTCTGTATTCTTAGTAGGCCTGTACTTTAGTAATGCCTGTACTCTTTAGTAAGTCTGGATTCTTAGTAGGCCTGTACCTTTTTTAGTAAGTCTGTATTCTTATAGGCCTGTACTTTAGTAGGCCTGTACTTTAGTAGGCCTGTACTCTTAGTAAGTCTGCATTTTTAGTAAGTCTGTACTCTTTAGTAAGTCTGTACTTTAGTAAGTCTGTATTTTTTAGTAGGCCTGTACCTTAGGGGTAGGTCTGTACTCTCTTTAGTAGGCCTGTACTCTTTAGTAGGCCTGTATTCTTTAGTAGGTCTGTACTCTCTTTAGTAGGCCTGTATTCTTTAGTAGGCCTGTACTCTTTAGTAGGCCTGTACTCTTTAGTAGGCCTGTACTCTTTAGTAAGTCAGTATTCTTTAGTAGGCCTGTATTTTAGTAGGCCTGTACTCTTTAGTAGTAAGTCTGTACTTTTTTAGTAGGCCTGTTTTTAGTAGGCCTGTACTTTAGTAAGTCAGTATTCTTAGTAGGTCTGTATTCTTTAGTAAGTCTGTAGTCTTTAGTAGGCCTGTACTCTTTAGGAAGTCTGTATTCTTTAGTAGGCCTGTACTCTTTAGTAGGCCTGTACTCTTTAGTAGGCCTGTACTGTACTCTTTAGTAGGCCTGTACTCTTTAGTAAGTCTTTATTCTTTAGTAAGTCTTTATTCTTTAGTTGGCCTGTACTCTTTAGTAAGTCTGTATTCTTTAGTAGGCCTGTATTCTTTAGTAGGCCTGTACTCTTTAGTAAGTCTGTACTCTTTAGTAGGCCTGTACTCTTTAGTAGGCCTGTATTCTTTAGTAGGGCTTAGTAAGTCTGTACTTTTTAGTAGGCCTGTACCTTTAGTAAGTCTGTACTCTTTAGTAAGTCTGGATTCTTTAGTAGGCCTGTACTCTTTAGTAAGTCTGTATTCTTTAGTAGGCCTGTACTCTTTAGTAGGCCTGTACTCTTTAGTAGGCCTGTACTCTTTAGTAAGTCTGTACTCTTTAGTAAGTCTGTACTCTTTAGTAAGTCTGTATTCTTTAGTAGGCCTGTACTCTTTAGTAGGCCTGTACTCTTTAGTAGGCCTGTACTCTTTAGTAAGTCTGTACTCTTTAGTAAGTCTGTATTCTTTAGTAGGCCTGTACTCTTTAGTAGGCCTGTACTCTTTAGTAGGCCTGTACTCTTTAGTAGGCCTGTACTCTTTAGTAAGTCTGTACTCTTTAGTAAGTATGTACTCTTTAGTAAGTCTGTATTCTTTAGTAGGCCTGTACTCTTTAGTAGGCCTGTATTCTTTAGTAGGCCTGTACTCTTTAGTAAGTCTGTATTCTTTAGTAGGCCTGTACTCTTTAGTAAGTCTGTATTCTTTAGTAGGCCTGTACTCTTTAGTAGGTCTGTATTCTTTAGTAGGCCTGTACTCTTTAGTAAGTCTGTATTCTTTAGTAGGCCTGTACTCTTTAGTAAGTCTGTATTCTTTAGTAGGCCTGTACTCTTTAGTAAGTCTGTATTCTTTAGTAGGCCTGTACTCTTTAGTAAGTCTGTATTCTTTAGTAGGCCTGTACTCTTTAGTAAGTCTGTACTCTTTAGTAGGCCTGTACTCTTTAGTAGGCCTGTATTCTTTAGTAGGCCTGTACTCTTTAGTAGGCCTGTATTCTTTAGTAGGCCTGTACTCTTTAGTAGGCCTGTACTCTTTAGTAGGCCTGTACTCTTTAGTAGGCCTGTACTCTTTAGTAGGCCTGTATTCTTTAGTAGGTCTGTACTCTCTTTAGTAGGCCTGTACTCTTTAGTAGGCCTGTACTCTTTAGTAGGCCTGTACTCTTTAGTAGGTCTGTACTCTCTTTAGTAGGCCTGTATTCTTTAGTAGGCCTGTACTCTTTAGTAGGCCTGTACTCTTTAGTAGGCCTGTACTCTTTAGTAAGTCAGTATTCTTTAGTAGTTCCTGTATTCTTTAGTAGGCCTGTACTCTTTAGTAGGCCTGTATTCTTTAATAAGTCGGTATTCTTTAGTAGGCCTGTACTCTTTAGTAGGCCTGTACTCTTTAGTAAGTCAGTATTCTTTAGTAGGCCTGTATTCTTAGTAAGTCGGTATTCTTTAGTAGGCCTGTACTCTTGTGTAGACCTGTAGAAAAAGCAGTGAAAGCAGCACCTTTTTGAAGTAATATAAACTCTTCTCCCTGGTCTCTGATAGACATTGGTGGTTTGAGTCAGTGTGGAGGATTTTCTCCTGGCTGGTGGATCATTTCACCAAGTCAAATTACTGTACATTCAAATGTATTTAGTGAATAAAGGCGATTCTGGGATGTGAGGAAGCCAACACTGGTCATGTTTACCCTGCATGTTAATTCACTGTATTGTGCTGGAGAGGGGTTGCTAAGCAGCCGCATGGGGGGAGGGGTGGGGGCAGCTTCAGTGAGTGGGATTCAAGCAGAAGGGATTGAAAACTGTGTGCCACTGTTCTTGTTGATTCTTTCAGCAAGATTTTTTTTCTCCCCTTTAATATGAGATTTTAATTTCCCCTCTAGAAAACTGCTGTTGTGTGTTGTTGTGGTCGGCAGGCAACATGTGGGTGAGTGGAGGCTATTTTGTTGTGTTGTGGTTATTCAACCCATTTCATAATGTATTTTACCTTTTTTGGAAAGAAACAAATCCAAATGGATGAAACATTTCAGAGTGAGTTGGACTGCTGACTAATGACAACAACAGATGCCATTAATCCTCCATAGAGTCCTTAGTTCCTGTTTTTAAATCAAGCTGTTCCTGTACAAACAAACACACTGCTATGCTTTAATGTTTTTTATAATATAATATCTCTCTCTCTCGCCCCACCCCCCCCTCTTTCTCCCTCTCTCTCTCTCTCTCTCTCTCCTCTCTCTCTCTCTCTCTCTCTCTCTCTCTCTCTCGCCCCACCCCCCTCTTTCTCCCCCCTCTCTCTCGCTCTTTCTCTCTCTCTCTCTTTCTCTCTCTCCCCCTCTCTCTCCCCCTCTCTCTCCCTCTCTTTCTCTCCCCCTCTCTCTCTCTCTCTCTCTCTCTCTCCTCTCTCTCTCTCTCTCTCTCTCTCTCTCTCCCTCTCTCTCCCTCTCTCCCCTCCCTCTCTTTCTCTCCCCCCTTTCTCCTCTCCCCCTCCCTCCCTCCCTCCCTCCCTCAGTTCCTGTTGGTGCGACACTGCCCGTTTCTGATTTTTAGGAGGGTTGATTCATACCAGTTCAGCATGAATAATCTACACAATATGAGTCTCAGCTGAGAGTGATGTAAGACATTCTAGAAGTTCCATCAACTTTATGATTTGTAACATTTGAGAGCTCGTTGTTGAAATCTGTGTTAAAAGCTAACTGACTGGAAAAGGCAACAATGCCCTCCAAACAAAGAAGTGGTAAGAAAATGGTAAAGACAATGTAAACCATTTCATCCTTAAACTAACAAATATGTCAGACATATTAGAATCAGTACATAAACATATTGCTTTGGTGGATTCACTTGAGTTCCAGACCCTGTGTCTCTAAGACAAATCACATCTAAGGTTAGTTGGAGAGTATCTCTACTATCTCATCTAATCTCTTAGCTCCTCTTAGCTCCTCTAAATTAAAAGCTGAGTCTTGGTGGTGTGTTGGTAAGGTAGTTTAGCAGCCTGGCAGCTGAGTCTTGGTGGTGTGTTGGTAAGGCAGTTTAGCAGCCTGGCAGCTGAGTCTTGGTGGTGTGTTGGTAAGGCAGTGTAGAAGCCTGGCAGTTATCTAGGCAATAATATCAAATCAAATGTATTTATAAAGCCCTTCTTACATCAGCTGATATCTCAAAGTGCTGTACAGAAACGCAGCCTAAACCCCAAACAGTAAGCACGCCGGTAGAAGCACGGTATAGGGACAAACTCCCCTAGAAAGGCCAAAACCTAGGAAGAAACCTAGAGAGGAACCAGGCTATGTGGGGTGGCCAGTCCTCCTCTGGCTGTGCCGGGTGGAGATTATAACAGAACATGGCCAAGATGTTCAAATGTTCATAAATGTAATAATAATCACAGTGGTTGTAGAGGGTGCAACAGGTCAGCACCTCAGGAGTAAATGTCAGTTGGCTTTTCATAGCCGTTCATTGAGAGTATCTCTACTGCTCCTGCTGTCTCTAGAGAGTTGAAAACAGCAGGTCTGGGACAGGTAGCACGTCTGGTGAACAGGTCAGGGTTCCATAGCCGCAGGCAGAACAGTTGAAACTGGAGCAGCAGCACGGCCAGGTGGACTGGGGACAGCAAGGAGTCATTAGGCCAGGTAGTCCTGAGGCATGGTCCTAGGGCTCAGGTCCTCCGAGAGAGAGAAAGAAAGAGAGAATTAGAGAGAGCATACTTAAATTCACACAGGACACCAGATAAGACAGGAGAAATACTCCAGATATAACAGACTGACCCTAGCCCCCCGACACATAAACTACTGCAGCATAAATACTGGAGGCTGAGACATGCGGGGTCAGGAGACACTGTGGCCCCATCCGATGATACCCTCTAGACAGGGCCAAACAGGCATGCTGAAGTCCAAACACTTCAGTCGCTGGTTATATGGGTTATTCTCTCTATCCACACAGCACAGCATTACACTGACCTAAATTATCTCTATCCACACAGCACAGCATTACACTGACCTAAATTATCTCTATCCACACAGCACAGCATTACACTGACCTAAATTATCTCTATCCACACAGCACAGCATTACACTGACCTAAATTATCTCTATCCACACAGCACAGCATTACACTGACCTAAATTATCTCTATCCACACAGCACAGCATTACACTGACCTAAATTATCTCTATCCACACAGCACAGCATTACACTGACCTAAATTATCTCTATCCACACAGCACAGCATTACACTGACCTAAATTATCTCTATCCACACAGCACAGCATTACACTGACCTAAATTATCTCTATCCACACAGCACAGCATTACACTGACCTAAATTCTCTCTAT
>NW_025756061.1:0-7003 GCF_021184085.1 Oncorhynchus gorbuscha
TATTAAGGGCATTCATGCATCCTGCCAACAACACCATTATTAAGGGCATTCATGCATCATGCCACCAGCCAACAACCCCATTATTAAGGGCATTCATGCATCCTGCCAACAGCCAACAACACCATTATTAAGGGCATTCATGCATCATGCCACCAGCCAACAACCCCATTATTAAGGGCATTCATGCATCCTGCCAACAGCCAACAACACCATTATTAAGAGCATTCATGCATCATGCCACCAGCCAACAACCCCATTATTAAGGGCATTCATGCATCCTGCCACCAGCCAACAACCCCATTATTAAGGGCATTCATGCATCCTGCCACCAGCCATAACCCCATTATTAAGGGCATTCATGCATCCTGCCACCAGCCAACAACCCCATTATTAAGGGCATTCATGCATCCTGCCAACAGCCAACAACACCATTATTAAGGGCATTCATGCATCATGCCACCAGCCAACAACCTCATTATTAAGGGCATTCATGCATCCTGCCACCAGCCAACAACCCCATTATTAAGGGCATTCATGCATCCTGCCACCAGCCATAACCCCATTATTAAGGGCATTCATGCATCCTGCCACCAGCCAACAACCCCATTATTAAGGGCATTCATGCATCCTGCCACCAGCCATAACCCCATTATTAAGGGCATTCATGCATCCTGCCACCAGCCATAAACCCATTATTAAGGGCATTCATGCATCCTGCCACCAGCCAACAACCCCATTATTAAGGGCATTCATGCATCCTGCCAACAGCCAACAACACCATTATTAAGGGCATTCATGCATCCTGCCACCAGCAACAACCCCATTATTAAGGGCATTCATGACATCCTGCCACCAGCCAACAACCCCATTATTAAGGGCATTCATGCATCCTGCCAACAGGCAACAACCCCATTATTAAGGGCATTCATGCATCCTGCCACCAGCCAACAACCCCATTATTAAGGGCATTCATATATCCTGCCACCAGCCAACAACCCCATTATTAAGGGCATTCATGCATCCTGCCACCAGCCAACAACCCCATTATTAAGGGCATTCATGCATCCTGCCACCAGCCAACAACCCCATTATTAAGGGCATTCATGCATCCTGCCACCAGCCATAACCCCATTATTAAGGGCATTCATGCATCCTGCCACCAGCCAACAACCCCATTATTAAGGGCATTCATGCATCCTGCCACCAGCCATAACCCCATTATTAAGGGCATTCATGCATCCTGCCACCAGCCAACAACCCCATTATTAAGGGCATTCATGCATCCTGCCACCAGCCATAACCCCATTATTAAGGGCATTCATGCATCCTGCCACCAGCCAACAACCCCATTATTAAGGGCATTCATGCATCCTGCCACCAGCCAACAACCCCATTATTAAGGGCATTCATGCATCCTGCCTCCAGCCATAACCCCATTATTAAGGGCATTCATGCATCCTGCCACCAGCCAACAACCCCATTATTAAGGGCATTCATGCATCCTGCCACCAGCCATAACCCCATTATTAAGGGTATTCATGCATCCTGCCACCAGCCAACAACCCCATTATTAAGGGTATTCATGCATCCTGCCACCAGCCATAACCCCATTATTAAGGGCATTCATGCATCCTGCCACCAGCCAACAACCCCATTATTAAGGGCATTCATGCATCCTGCCACCAGCCATAACCCATTATTAAGGGCATTCATGCATCCTGCCACCAGCCAACAACCCCATTATTAAGGGCATTCATGCATCCTGCCACCAGCCAACAACCCCATTATTAAGGGCATTCATGCATCCCAACCTCCAGCCATAACCCCATTTAAGGGCATTCATGCATCCTGCCACCAGCCAACCCCATTATTATGGGCATTCATGCATCCTGCCACCAGCCATAACCCCATTATTAAGGGCTATTCATGCATCCTGCCTCCAGCCATAACCCCATTATTAAGGGCCAATCCTGCCACCACCACCATTATTAAGGCATTCATGCATCCTGCCACCAACCAACAACCCCATTATTAAGGGCATTCATGCATCCTGCCTCCAGCCATAACCCCACATTATTATGGGCATTCATGCATCCTGCCTCCAGCCATAACCCCATTATTATGGGCATGCATCCGGCCACCCATAACCCCATTATTAAGGGTATTCATGCATCCTGCCACCAGCCATAACCCCATTATTAAGGGCATTCATCCTGCCACCAGCCAACAACCCCATTATTGGGCATTCATGCATCCTGCCACCAGCCATAACCCCATTATTAAGGGCATTCATGCATCCTGCCACCAGCCATAACCCATTGGTTAAGGGCATTCATGCATCCTGCCACCAGCCAATAACCCCATTATTAAGGGCATTCATGCATCCTGCCTCCAGCCATAACCCCATTATTAAGGGCATTCATGCATCCTGCCTCCAACCATAACCCCACATGCGGCATTCATGCATCCTGCCACCAGCCATAACCCCATTATTAGGCATTCATGCATCCTGCCACCAGCCAATAACCCCATTATTAAGGGCATTCATGCATCCTGCCACCAGACATAACCCCATTATTAAGGGCATTCATGCATCCTGCCTCCAGCCATAACCCCATTATTATGGGCATTCATGCATCCTGCCTCCAGCCATAACCCCATTATTAAGGGCATTCATGCATCCTGCCACCAGCCAAAAACCCCATTATTAAGGGCATTCATGCATCCTGCCTCCAGCCATAACCCCATTATTAAGGGGGGCCATAACTTATTATTAAGGGTATTCATGCATCCTGCCACCAGCCATAACCCCATTATTAAGGGTATTCATGCATCCTGCCACCAGCCAACAACCCCATTATTAAGGGCATTCATGCATCTCCAAGCCACCAGCCATAACCCCATTAAGGGCATTCATGCATCCTGCCACCAGCCATAACCCCATTATTATGCTATTCATGCATCCTGCCACCAGCCATAACCCCCATTATTAAGGGCATTCATGCATCCTGCCACCAGCCAACAACCCCATTATTAAGGGCATTCATGCATCCTGCCATCTATTATTAAGGGGCATTCATAACCTCCCATTATTAAGGGCATTCATGCATCCTGCCTCCAGCCATGACCCCATTATTAAGGGCATTCATGCATCCTGCCTCCAGCCATAACCCTTATTATTAAGGGGCATTCATGCATCCTGCCACCAGCCAACAACCCCATTATTAAGGGCATTCATGCATCCTGCCACCAGCCATAACCCCATTATTAAGGGGCATTCATGCATCCTGCCACCAGCCATCAACCCCATTATTAAGGGCATTCATGCATCCTGCCACCAGCCATAACCCCATTATTATGGGCATTCATGCATCCTGGGCCACCAGCCAACAACCCCATTATTATGGGGCATTCATGCATCCTGCCACCAGCCATAACCCCATTATTAAGGGCATTCATGCATCCTGCCACCAGCCATAACCCCATTATTAGGGGCATTCATGCATCCTGCCACCAGCCATAACCCCATTGTTATGGGCATTCATGCATCCTGCCACCAACCATAACCCCATTATTAAGGGTATTCATGCATCCTGCCTCAGCCATAACCCCATTATTAAGGGCATTCATGCATCCTGCCTCCAGCCATAACCCCATTAAGGGCATTCATGCATCCTGCCACCCATAACCCCATTATTAAGGGCATTCATGCATCCTGCCACCAGCCATAACCCCATTATTAAGGGCATTCATGCATCCTGCCTCCAGCCATAACCCCATTATTAAGGGCATTCATGCATCCTGCCACCCATAACCCCATTATTAAGGGCATTCATGCATCCTGCCACCAGCCATAACCCCATTATTAAGGGCATTCATACATCCTGCCACCAGCCAACAACCCCATTATTAAGGGCATTCATGCATCCTGCCACCAGCCATAACCCCATTATTAAGGGCATTCATGCATCCTGCCACCAGCCATAACCCCATTATTAAGGGCATTCATGCATCCTGCCTCCAGCCATAACCCCATTATTAAGGGCATTCATGCATCCTGCCTCCAGCCATAACCCCATTATTAAGGGCATTCATGCATCCTGCCACCAGCCAACAACCCCATTATTAAGGGCATTCATGCATCCTGCCACCAGCCATAACCCCATTATTAAGGGCATTCATGCATCCTGCCACCAGCCATAACCCCATTATTAAGGGCATTCATGCATCCTGCCTCCAGCCATAACCCCATTATTAAGGGCATTCATGCATCCTGCCACCAGCCATAACCCCATTATTAAGGGCATTCATGCATCCTGCCACCAGCCAACAACCCCATTATTAAGGGCATTCATGCATCCTGCCACCAGCCATAACCCCATTATTAAGGGCATTCATGCATCCTGCCACCAGCCATAATCCCATTATTAAGGGCATTCATGCATCCTGCCTCCAGCCATAACCCCATTATTAAGGGCATTCATGCATCCTGCCTCCAACCATAACCCCATTATTAAGGGCATTCATGCATCCTGCCACCAGCCATAACCCCATTATTAGGGGCATTCATGCATCCTGCCACCAGCCATAACCCCATTATTAAGGGCATTCATGCATCCTGCCACCAGCCAACAACCCCATTATTAAGGGCATTCATGCATCCTGCCACCAGCCAACAACCCCATTATTAAGGGCATTCATGCATCCTGCCACCAGCCATAACCCCATTATTAAGGGCATTCATGCATCCTGCCACCAGACATAACCCCATTATTAAGGGCATTCATGCATCCTGCCTCCAGCCATAACCCCATTATTAAGGGCATTCATGCATCCTGCCACCACCCATAACCCCATTATTAAGGGCATTCATGCATCCTGCCACCAGCCAAAACCCCATTATTAAGGGCATTCATGCATCCTGCCACCAGCCAACAACCCCATTATTAAGGGCATTCATGCATCCTGCCTCCAGCCATAACCCCATTATTAAGGGCATTCATGCATCCTGCCACCAGCCATAACCCCATTATTAAGGGCATTCATGCATCCTGCCACCAGCCATAACCCCATTATTAAGGGCATTCATGCATCCTGCCACCAGCCATAACCCCATTATTAAGGGCATTCATGCATCCTGCCTCCAGCCATAACCCCATTATTAAGGGCATTCATGCATCCTGCCACCAGCCAACAACCCCATTATTAAGGGCATTCATGCATCCTGCCTCCAGCCATAACCCCATTATTAAGGGCATTCATGCATCCTGCCTCCAACCATAACCCCATTATTATGGGCATTCATGCATCCTGCCACCAGCCATAACTCCCATTATTAGGGGTATTCATGCATCCTGCCACCAGCCATAACCCCATTATTAAGGGCATTCATGCATCCTGCCACCAGCCAACAACCCCATTATTAAGGGCATTCATGCATCCTGCCACCAGCCATAACCCCATTATTAAGGGCATTCATGCATCCTGCCACCAGCCATAACCCCATTATTAAGGGCATTCATGCATCCTGCCACCAGACAACAACCCCATTATTAAGGGTATTCATGCATCCTGCCTCCAGCCATAACCCCATTATTAAGGGCATTCATGCATCCTGCCACCAGCCATAACCCCATTATTAAGGGCATTCATGCATCCTGCCACCAGCCAAAAACCCCATTATTAAGGGCATTCATGCATCCTGCCACCAGCCAACAACCCCATTATTAAGGGCATTCATGCATCCTGCCTCCAGCCATAACCCCATTATTATGGGCATTCATGCATCCTGCCACCAGCCATAACCCCATTATTAAGGTCATTCATGCATCCTGCCACCAGCCATAACCCCATTATTAAGGGCATTCATGCATCCTGCCACCAGCCATAACCCATTATTAAGGGCATTCATGCATCCTGCCTCCAGCCATAACCCCATTATTAAGGGCATTCATGCATCCTGCCACCAGCCAACAACCCCATTATTAAGGGCATTCATGCATCCTGCCACCAGCCATAACCCCATTATTAAGGGCATTCATGCATCCTGCCTCCAGCCACGACCCCATTATTAGGGCATTCATGCATCCTGCCTCCAGCCAACAACCCCATTATTAAGGGCATTCATGCATCTGCCACCAGCCAACAACCCCATTATTAAGGGCATTCATGCATCCTGCCTCCAGCCATAACCCCATTATTGCGGGCATTCATGCATCCTGCCACCAGCCATAACCCCATTATTAAGGGTATTCATGCATCCTGCCACCAGCCATAACCCCCATTATTAAGGGCATTCATGCATCCTGCCACCACCCATAACCCCATTATTAAGGGCATTCATGCATCCTGCCACCAACAACCCCATTATTAAGGGCATTCATGCATCCTGCCTCCAGCCATAACCCCATTATTAAGGGCATTCATGCATCCTGCCACCAGCCATAACCCCATTATTAGGGCATTCATGCATCCTGCCACCAGCCATAACCCCATTATTAAGGGTATTCATGCACCCTGCCACCAACCATAACCCCATTATTAAGGGCATTCATGCATCCTGCCACCAGCCATAACCCCATTATTAAGGGCATTCATGCATCCTGCCTCCAGCCATAACCCCATTATTAAGGGCATTCATGCATCCTGCCACCCATAACCCCATTATTAAGGCATTCATGCATCCTGCCACCAGCCATAACCCCATTATTAAGGGCATTCCATACATCCTGCCACCAGCCAACAACCCCATTATTAAGGGCATTCATGCATCCTGCCACCAGCCATAACCCCATTATTAAGGGCATTCATGCATCCTGCCACCAGCCATAACCCCATTATTAAGGGCATTCATGCATCCTGCCTCCAGCCATAACCCCATTATTAAGGGCATTCATGCATCCTGCCTCCAGCCATAACCCCATTATTAAGGGCATCTCATGCATCCTGCCACCAGCCAACAACCCCATTATTAAGGGCATTCATGCATCCTGCCACCAGCCAT
>NW_025756062.1:0-7003 GCF_021184085.1 Oncorhynchus gorbuscha
CCTAAATACTTCTTCCAATAGTTATTTCCTTTTTAGAGATTACAATTTCAGAAAAATTTAACATTTCAAAGCCCTGTACCTGGTGCCACTCTCCTGTCCATCTCGCTGACGTGTTCCTTGACTAGGCCGGTGTTCAGGTTCATGATGAATCGTCTGGAGGGCTCTGTTCCCTGTCTACGTTCCTCCACTGGGACGCTCCGGACCTCAGCCTCGACCAGCCTCACATCTACAGGGAGAAGGAGATGGCCACTGAATAAACAATTCAAGTGGACAGGCTTTTAGATATGGATACGAATATCTATATATATATTTAGTGTATATCAAAAATAAAAACATCTGTTGTACTTTGTAATCTGTCTCTCTCATCCTGAGGTGTCAGTTTCATGCTTCTCTCCATCTCTCCAACAGGCCTGATGATGCGTCCGCTCCTGATGTCCACTAGAGTTTTCTGGGAGTTCTTGGTCCCCTGTCTGTACTCATCCACAGAGGAAGGAGTGTACACTGGAGAGGAGCAGGGAGAAAGACAATATATAAAACCCAAAATGTTAAAAATAAATAACATTTCTGGATAATGTAACATTTCAAAGTCCTGTACCTGGTGGCACTCTCCTGTCCATCTCACTGACGTGTTCCTTGACTAGGCCGGTGTTCAGGTCCATGAGGAAGCGTCTGGAGGGCTCTGTTCCCTGTCTGCGCTCCTCCACTGGGACGCTCCAGGGCAAAACATCAGCCCTCACCCATCCTCCCACTCTCCTCTGGACTGGGACTGGGACCTCCATAGGCTCTGGATAGGAAATACATGGGTTAAGTGCTCAAGAACATTTTAGTATATTCTCTCTCTATTACAAATACACACACTCTCTCACCCTGAGGAGTCATTATCATGCTTCTCTCCATCTCTCCGACAGGTTTGATGATGCGTCCGCTCCTGATGTCCACCAGAGTCTTCTGGGAGTTCTCGGTTCCCTGTCTGAACTCATCCACAGAGGGAGGAACGTACACTGGAGAGAGAGAGAGAAATATACAGACACAATATATGTTACACTGTTTTCAGCAGTATCTGTTACACTGTTTTCACCCATATCTGTTACACTGTTTTCACCCATATCAGTTACACTGTTTTCACCCATATCTGTTACACTGTTTTCACCCATATCTGTTACACTGTTTTCACCCATATCAGTTACACTGTTTTCAGCCATATCAGTTACACTGTTTTCACCCATATCTGTTACACTGTTTTCACCCATATCTGTTACACTGTTTTCACCCATATCAGTTACACTTTTTTCACCCATATCAGTTACACTGTTTTCACCCACATCAGTTCCACTGTTTTCACCCATATCTTTAACATTGTTTTCACCCATATCAGTTACACTGTTTTCAGCAAGCCTTAGCTTCCAAAGCTAATGTCTGTAGGACTGCTAGAAAACCTGTGCTTACTGAGTCCAGGGGAGAAAGACAATATATAAAGCCCAAATTGTAAAAAATAACATTTCAATGCCCTGTACCTGGTGCCACTCTCCTGTCCATCTCGTTGATATGTTCCTTGACGAGGCCGGTGTTCAGGTCCATGAGGAAGCGTCTGGAGGGCTCTGTTCCCTGTCTGCGCTCCTCCACTGGGACGCTCCGGGGCAGAACCAGGACCCTGCGATCCTGAAGCCTACCTCTAGGGGATGCCACTACATGATCCCTCAGTGGGGCAGCATGTAAACCTGGGGGGACACAACATACAATCAGTAAATATTATAATCTAGAGCAAAAGTGGGGGAGGCACGGTCAGATTCATACATACACACACTTGCAAAAATGAACATACTGATGCACACACACACATGCACACACACCCTACATGCATGCATGCCAGCCCACAAACACACTGCCCTTGAACCTTGACCTTGTTATACAAGGCATGCGCTTATTTTGATCAGATAAGAACATACATAGAGAATGAAGCGCTGCCCTATTGGTACAATTATTAACCACTGTGCCAGGAAAATAGTCTATAATGATAAGAATTTATTGTAACAAAGTTCACAAGAGCAGAATCAATGTCAAGAATAAGTCCAACGTTACTACAGTCCATTGATATAGTGAAATGTAGTAAATTTGCGTATGCAGCCTATACTGTAATATTCCAGTTATTCTCAATTTGAGGAATATCGTCTGTCAAAAAAAAAGAAACATTCAAAACTTTCAGATTCTTACTTGACAAAGCCAGGAGCAACAACGTAAACGTCAACATCCTGTTAACAAGACAAGAAGCAAAGAAGAGAAAAAGTGGATGAGAGAGAGAATGGTGGTGTCTAAATGTACATAGTGTCTGGATGTATATACTGTATCTACCTAACTCAGACAGGTCATCTCACCTGATGGTTGTAGGGTGAACCCAGCTGTGCTAGTGCTCTGTGACTGTTCTCAATCTAAAAGTCTCACTGTCTCTCTTACCTTTTAGTCCAAGTGCTCAGTTCCTGTCCAGTTTACCAGTGCCTTAGCCTCTCCCTTCACTTCGATAATGTTTCGACCTTAGTGTCTATTTAACATTGGGTTCTAAGTACGTGAGTAGCTAGCCTACATTGACTGTGTGTGTCTGTGTCAAATACGTTTTCCTTTTATAAATAATATATATACGGTCTATATACCATTTAGCCGACGCTCAGTCTGTGCATCTTTGTGTGTGTGTGTGTATTGAGTGTGCGTAGTTGTATTTCACTTACCTGTATGGTGAACAGGTGGAGGTCTGGAGACTCAGAAAGTGATTTGAGGAAAGGAAAGACTCACTGGTCAATAAGTATGCAGCAGCAGCAATAAAGATGATAAGGGGCGTACACTCTCTGATATTAACACAAACAGTTCAAATGGAATCCCAAGTTCAAGAACATTGGGAAACAGCAGCAAACCCATTAAAAAATAAATAAATTGGCAATAAGACTTTACCTCGTTTCACCTTTTTATAAACATTTTGGATTGCTGCCATATCCCAATGTTTTTAACTTGGGATTTCATTGGAAGTCATTGTCACGTATGGCAAGGCATCCAGCTAATAAAGTGAGATATCGCACCTGTTACCCACTCCACACTAGCACGAACAGTATTGATTGAATTAGTTTTCTTTATATCAGTAACATTTGATCAAATGACTTTATTCCATTTAAACTGCCCTGTGTAAACTACTAAAATGATAACACATATCTGGTGTGCTACACCATATAGAATCGTATGTATGAATGGAAAAGGAGACTTGTGGTAGTTCATTCTTCCCATAATGAGTTTTGAGTAATAATTTCCCTTTCAGCTCATATACAGATATTGAGGATAAAGAGTACTTTTCAAAGCCACAGTAGACAACCTAAAACTAGTTTTCAAAATAATCATGCACCATGCGCTAACATTTGGATACATTATGGAATACATTAAAACTATTCACTGCCCCGAAAAGACCCCAAGAAAACTCTTGTGATTGGCCACGTAAGGTCACGTGAGAGTGCATGTCAGAATTTGTTCCAGGAAGTTATTTTGAGATCTTTAAATAAAAAAAGTAAAAACCTTGAGCTTTGCCTTTGAAATAGTCCAGAGGCTAAGCTTATTTAATTGAAACGAATTAGATATATTTCAGGTTTTATTTCCAAAATGATCGTGTAGCAGTATGGCCTCCATATAGCAGTAGCTAAGATGTTATGCAATAAACGTGAGCAGCGGTGTCTGCTGGTTACGCAAAGGGCTAGATATAGCCATTTTAGCTTGTTTTGTCAGTACTGTATAGCGGTCTCATACAAAGCGAAATCGGACTCTTCCCCGCCATTTAAGCTAGATTTTGAACGTCATCTCCAAGCAATGGCTCTGATGACATCGGCAAGAAGACTATTTCATGTTTCGTTCCGAGAAAATTCTCTACGACGAGCTGAAGCACTTATTTCAGCAACAAACACAACGTCGGGGAATTTATCATTGGCCGGTCAGCGAATGGCCTGTAGTCGTGTAAGGGATTTTAGCACCAACACACAACCTCTTGATAGGAATCGTGTCATCTATCCATTTCCCCAAACGTACTTAACTTGCTAGCTATAAAGGTATCCACGCTTTGTTAGGATACTTGCTAGTTAGTCATATTGGCTACGCTTAACTGGTTAATGTTAGGAAGAATGCTAACGTTAACAATAACCGAAGGCTAACTTCAGCAGAAAGGCTTGTTGCGTAATCATTGTGTCAGTACTCGATGTATTTGGTCGAACCAACTAGGTAGTTATCATTTTCTTATAAGTGTGTGTTTAATCATAACTTCCAAACTTGCGGCAGTGTGACGAAGATCCAGTCAGTCACTCTTGGTCGGTTATCAACTTCTGGTTGAAAATGATGAGCAAAGGTTAACCAGCTGTCTTGCCACCTACTTCCTTAGTAACACACCGATCTATTTAATCAATTTATTAACGATGACACACTGCCTGTAACCTTATGTAGATCTCATCATTTGAAAATCATGTGGAAATCAATTAATTTGCAAACTGTCACCATTGTACAGCTAGGTACAACTGACTGATCATTCTGGCAGATAAGCGCCATCAAACCCAGGACTTTGTTCAGGATCTCTAAACAGTTGTTGGACTAGGACATTTGCTGGATTGCTTGTGGGACTAGTTACTCACTGTAGAGTATGGAGACGACTGTAGAAATATTGTTCAACACATCCTGGTATAGATGTCAAAGCTAAAGCCATTGGATCTGTCTGCAGAAACCTGAAACCAATAGACCTTCAAAAACAGCCTGTACATTCGCAACTGAAGTCCTGAGAGGGGTGTTACCCTAGTCTATGGGAGTTCCCATTTCCCATACAATGCAGAGTCCTTGAGCATCTGTAAAGTGTTATGTTAATCCAATGTATTCCCAATCCCCAGCATGACCACAGCTACTGTGTCTGTTTCTGCACCATTGTGTCTGTTCCTGTGCAGAGCTGACAACAAGGTGACGGTCCACTTCACCAATCGAGATGAGAGAAGATCTCTGTCAAAGGCTCTCTGGAGACTCTCTGCCTAGATGTCATTATCGACCAGGACCTCGATTTTGATGGGTTCGGTGGGTTGGGTTACGTTAGCGTGGTTAAAGTGAATTAATACGCTTGTTTATTGTAGGTTTCGCCTGCTCTCTCCTCTATCGATGTTTTGATCTCTCTCTGTCTCTCTGTGTTCTCTGTCTGTGTCTGTCTGTCAGGTGCATGGGGGACACTGGCCTGTTCTACCTGTCACCTGATGCAGAAGAACGTGTATAATGTTCAGGCCCCATTACTGACGAGGAGATGGATATGCTGGACCTGGCCTACGGACTCACAGACACGTGAGACACACACACACACGAATTGGAGGCCCATTGGACGCACAAGTGAAATGACACACACACACACACACACACTCACTGCCACCAGTGTAACCAGAGTGTTATGCTGTTCAGCATAACAATGCTGTTATGCTGTTCAGCATTGCTTTATAATGAGATTAGGAGGTAATCATTGTGAGGAACAAGAACAGAGGGATAAACACACAGTGGCACACGCTTGCCTTGTACTGTTGCTAGCCTGCTTTCCAACCAATCGGAAGGGGATTTGAGTTCTGTGTTGCTGTTGCTGGTTTCGGCAAAGCAAGAGGAGAAGGGTGACAGTCATGACCTCACTAATCATATTAGCTGAGTGTTGACTGAACCCCTTGTGACACTGGTCCACCTCTCTTCTGTTGCCCCAAACGTTACCCCGTAAACACATCTTGAATAAGATTACCTCCTCACTCTCCAACTTCAATTATTTCAAGTGGATCCATTTTGGTTAGGTCATAGCTTTGTGACATTTTTAAATATGTTTGTCATAATCTTTTTTCTCCCCCCCCCCCCCCCCCTCTTACTGCCAGGTCCCGCCTGGGTTGCCAGATCTGCCTGACCAGATCCCTGGAAGGCATTACAGCGAGGGTGCCTGAGAGTGTGGCAGACATCCGACAGAGTGGAGACGGGTCCTCATAATGGCCACCCCAGGCCAGAGTAATAGATGTACTGAACTTTGCCCAAATCAATGCTTTATTTCAACACTAGCATGACCAAATAATGCCCAATTCTAAGTGGTATGCTGTTATAAATGTCGAAATTGAAGACACTGTTTTTATAGAGATTATGAGATATTAACATTTGAATGAGTCCCCATAGTTTTATATTCACTTTATACAGGGAACAATGGGAAAGTTGGCAAATAATTCTCTGTGCCGAGCAGGTTCTGGAGACTAGAAGAAAGTTTAGATGGAAGTCTCCAATCAGCTCCCCCGTCCTTAACGGTTGTGAAGTAGTATATACTGAACAGAAATATTAATGCAACAATCTCAAATATTTTACTGAGTTACAGTTAATGAGGAAATCTGTCAATTGAAATAAATAAATTAGGTCCTAATCTATGGATGTCATATGACTGGGAATACAGATATGTGTCTGTTAGTTATAGAAATGGGCCCTGGGATCTCATTACGGTGCTCCTGTGCATTCAAATTGCCATTGATAAAATGCAGTTGTGTTTGTGGCTTATGCCTGCCCATACCATAACCCCACTGCCACCATGGGGCACTCTGTTCACAATGTTGACATCAGCAAACCGCCATACACGTGATCTGAGGTTGTGAGGCCAGTTGGACATTCTGCCCAATTCTCTAAAATAACGTTGGAGGCAGCTTATGTTAGAAAAATTAACATTCTATTATCTGGCAACAGCTCTGATGGACCTTCCTGCAATCAGCCTGCCAATTGCAAACTCCTTCAAACTTGAGACATCTGTGACATTGTGTTGTGACGAAACTGAACATTTTAGAGTGACCTTTTATTGTCCTCAGCACAAGGTGCACCTGTGTAATGATCATGCTGTTTAATCAGCTTCATGATATGCCACACCTGTCAGGTGGATAGATTATCTTGGCTAAGGAGAAATGTATGCACACAATATGAGAGAAATAAGCTTTTTGTGCATATGGAACATTTCTGG
>NW_025756063.1:0-6999 GCF_021184085.1 Oncorhynchus gorbuscha
GTGGGAGAACAGAAGATTATGTGATGGTGGGAGAACAGAGACAGATTAGTATGGATGGTGGGAGAACAGAGACAGATTAGGTATGGATGGTGGGAGACAGAGACAGATTAGTATGGATGGTGGGAGAACGAGAAAGATTAGTATGGATGGTGGGAGAACAGAGACAGATTAGTATGGATGGTGGGAGAACAGAGAAAGATTAGTATGGATGGTGGGAGAACAGAGACAGATTAGGTATGGATGGTGGGAGAACAGAGACAGATTAGTATGGATGGTGGGAGAACAGAGAAAGATTAGTATGGATGGTGGGAACAGAGAAAGATTAGTATGGATGGTGGAGAACAGAGACAGATTAGTATGGATGCAGGGAGAACAGAGACAGATTAGTATGGATGGTGGGAGAACAGAGAAAGATTAATATGGATGGTGGAGAACAGAGAAAGATTAGTATGGATGGTGGAGAACAGAGAAAGATTAGTATGGATGGTGGGAGAACAGAGACAGATTTATATTGGATGGTAAGAACAGAATATGGATAGCATTGGGAAGAACAGAAGAAATGATCATGCTTGATTTATGGATGGTGGGAGAACAGAGAAAGATCAGTATGGATGGTGGGAGAACAGAGAAAGATTAGTATGGATGGTGGGAGTACAGAAGATTGTATGGATGGTGGGAGAACAGAGAAAGATTAGTATGGATGGTGGGAGAACAAGAGACTAATGACGGTGGGAGAACAGAGAAAGATTAGTATGGATGGTGGGAGAACAGAGAAAGATTAGTATGGATGGTGGGAGAACAGAGAAAGATTAGTATGGATGGTGGGAGAACAGAGAAAGATTAGTATGGATGGTGGGAGAACAGAGAAAGATTAGTATGGATGGTGGAGAAAAGATTAGTATGGATGGTGGGAGAACAGAGAAAGATGGGATGGTGGGAGAGAGACAGATGGTGGGAGAACAGAGAAAGATTAGTATGGATGGTGGGAGAACAGAGAAAGATTAGTATGGATGGTGGGAGAACAGAGAAAGATTAGTATGGATGGTGGGAGAACAGAGAAAGATTAGTATGGATGGTGGGAGAACAGAGAAAGATTAGTATGGATGGTGGGAGAACAGAGAAAGATTATATGGATGGTGGGAGAACAGAGACAGAGTTAGTGGGAGAACAGAGACAGATTAGTATGGATGGTGGGAGACAGAGAAAGATTAGTATGGATGGTGGGAGAACAGAGACAGATTAGTATGTATGGTGGGAGAACAGAGAAAGATTAGTATGGATGGTGGGAGAACAGAGAAAGATTAGTATGGATGGTGGAGAACAGAGAAAGATTAGTATGGATGGTGGGAGAACAGAGAAAGATTAGTATGGATGGTGGGAGAACAGAGACAGATTTAGTATGGATGGTGGGAGAACAGAGACAGATTAGTATGGATGGTGGGAGAACAGAGACAGATTAGTATGGATGGTGGGAGAACAGAGAAAGATTAGTATGGATGGTGGGAGAACAGAGACAGATTAGTATGGATGGTGGGAGAACAGAGAAAGATTAGTATGGACAGCCGGAACAGAAAAAGACAGCATGGATATGAAACAGAGCACGATCAGCACGGACGGTGACAACGAGCATATCAAGATCAGTTACGGACGGTGGCTGTTCATATAAGATCAGCACGGGACTTGCGATGAACTATATTACGATCAGCACGGACGGTGAGAACCAGAGAAAAGATTAGTATGGATGGTGGGAGAACAGAGAAAGATTAGTATGGATGGTGGGAGAACAGAGAAAGATTAGCATGGATGGTGGGAGAACAGAGACAGATTAGTATGGATGGTGGGAGAACAGAGAACGATTAGTATGGATGGTGAGAGAGAGAGAGAGAGATTGTAAATACAACCCATATTTATGTTTATTTGTTTCACCTTTCATACATTAACTATTTGCACATCATTTACAACACTGTATACATAATATTACATTTGAAATGTTTTTATTATTTTGGAACTTTTGTGACTTTAATGTTTACTGTAATTTTTATTGTTTATTTCACTTTTGTTTATTATCTATTTCACTTGCTTTGGCAATGTAAACATATGTTTCCCATGGCAAAAATCCCCTTTGAATTGAAATTGAATTGAGAGAGAGAGAGAGAGACAGAGAGAGAGAGAGACAGAGAGAGATAGAGAGACAGAGAGAGACAGAGAGAGAGAGAGAGAGAGAGAGAGAGAGAGAGAGAGAGAGAGAGAGAGAGAGAGAGAGAGAGAGAGAGAGAGAGAGTAGAGACAGAGAGAGAGAGAGAGAGAGACGAGAGATGGAGAGAGAGAGAGAGAGAGAGAGAGAGAGAGAGAGAGACAGAGAGAGAGAGAGAGAGAGACAGAGAGAGAGAGAGGCAGAGAGAGAGAGAGAGAGAGAGAGAGACAGAGAGAGAGAGACGAGAGAGAGAGAGAGAGAGAGAGAGAGAGAGCAGGGGAGAGAGAGAGACAGAGAGAGAGAGAGAGAGAGAGAGAGAGAGAGAGAGACAGAGAGAGAGAGAGAGAGAGAGAGAGAGAAGAGAGAGAGATGAGCATAGGAAGGTTAGAATAGAGGGAGGGATAGATAGATGGGAGTTGATGGATGGATAGTGCATGAAAGTGAACAGAAAGTAGAGTGGGAGTAAAGAAGGGAATAAAATAATGGGAAGGGATAAAAAGTCTGTAAAGCGATGTTTAGTGAATCTGTCTATCCTCACAGTGAGTGGGCTGTCAGCAGCTGGAAGGAATGGTTCAATAGCTGTCTGTTGGGCTCATTTAGATGAGCGGATTGACATGTTCATATTATTCCTATCTCTCGGGAGAATTGAATTGAATTGCATTTATCTTCCTTTGTCAAACTTCTCTGTGAGTGTCCCTCTCTGGTTGTGTAGGTTAGAAGTGGAGGGGCAGTGACATCTCTCAGTGGCTGCGCTCGTTGAGCTCTTTTAATTTGCTGCGGTGCCACTGGCGTGTCATTAGCAGTGACCTGTAATGGCAGTCCATTTATACTGGACACACTGTTAAAGAACTGGGCTGACACCCCCTACGACTTAACACACACACAGCTAAACCCATTCTCTATCCAATACTGCCTAGAATATACCCCCACACACATACCTAGTATTTCTGCTCTTAGTTTTTCTCTCTGCAGTGCAGAGGGCCAAATTCCAGAGAAAATCCATCACTGTACAATGGTGTTTGCAACCTCTGGACTATAGGGTTTATCTGGGAAATCAATGCTATTGTGTGGGGCAGGTACGTCATGTTCAGGGAGGCAGCTACAGTATTTGGAGGACAAACATGAGCACGGTGGGACTATCCCATTGCTCCTTATTCCTGTTTAATAACCCACAGCTCCCTCCGTCCTGTTTAATAACCCACAGCTCCCTCCGCCCGGTTGAAAAAGTGGATCTCCCCCCCCCCCCCGAGTCTGACTCAGCTAAGCAGAAATCACTCCGCCACTATAGCTAGCTCTGATGCTAATGACCATATTGTGCGGTTGAGGCAGAAGATGCCACTCTCCCTGTATTTGCGTGGAGTCCCTGGATAGGAAAAGCCAATTATTTTCCCTCAATGCCCCTGTCAGGTAACCTGAAAGTGGCTGTCCCGCCACAAAGCGGCTGTCCCGCTGGCACCTCATCAATTAGCCACATGCCTTACCAGCGCTATCTATTAACTCCTTTTGTCATTTGCATAATTGTATCAACGTGACAAATGGGGATCATCCATTCTGCTCTGAATAAGATAAATTGCGATTTTAGGGGTTCAGAAAAGGACATCTAAACCAAAGAAAACAAACAATGAGAGGAAGTCAATGTGAGAGCTGTGTTGCTGAAGGACAGGGATGGTGTTTATGCCCTCATTAAGATCAGACTAGGGTTGTAGGTTTGGGGTAGAGGGCCTCTGATCTCATTGGCCCCTGATATGTCACACCAGTCACTGGCTTTTGTCCCCCTCTCAGGCTCTTCTGCCTGCTTTCAATAGGCTCTTGGGACTTGGGCTTACATTAATGAGCTTGAAATCCATTTGCCAGTGGCCTATACAAGCTGATACAAGCTGCAGATGGCCTAGATGGTAGAATAACAGAGTGGGGTGGAAGGCCTCCGTATAGCCCTTACTTTACATGCATTGCATAGATAATGCAGTCCTTCATGTCAGCTGCCAGGCTGTCATGCCTAACACCATGACATTCAGTGATAAGCTTTTTCAGAATTACAATGCAGGAAGTTGGAAGCTCAGGCCTGTAATTATGTTGGAATGAGAGTGGGAGATACAAACTGGCGCTGATAAAAAGCCTTGGTCCACCAACTGGAAGTGTTGACAGAGTAATTTGGTCCAACTGGAAGTGTTGACAGAGTAATTTGGTCCACCACAACTGGAAGTGTTGACAGAGATATTCAGAGTAATTTGGTCCACCAACTGGAAGTGTTGACAGAGATATTCAGAGTAATCTGGTCAACCAACTGGAAGTGTTGACAGAATATTCAGAGTAATTTGGTCCGCAACTGGAAGTATTTGACAGGAATATTCAAGTAATTTGGTCCGCAACTGGAAGTGTTGACAGAATATTCAAGTAATTTGGTCCACCAACTGGAAGTGTTGACAGGAATATTCAGAGTAATTTGGTCCACCAACTGGAAGTGTTGACAGAGATATTCAAGAGTAATTTGGTCCACAACTGGAAGTGTTGACAGAGATATTCAGAGTAATTTAGTCACCAACTGGAAGTGTTGACGAATGTTAGAGTAATTTGGTCACCAACTGGAAGTGTTGACAGAGATATTCCAGAGTAATTTGGTCCACCAACTGGAAGTGTTGACAGAGATATTCAGAGTAATTTGGTCCACCAACTGGAAGTGTTGACAGAGATATTCCAGAGTAATTTGGTCCACCAACTGGAAGTGTTGACAGAGATATTCAGAGTAATTTGGAAATTCAACCAACTGGAAGTGTTGACAGAGATATTCAAGTAATTTGGTCAACCAACTGGAAGTGACAGAGATATTCAGAGTAATTTGGTCCACCAACTGGAAGTGTTGACAGGAGATATTCAGAGTAATTTGGTCCACCAACTGGAAGTGTTGACAGAGATATTCAGAGTAATTTGGTCCACCAACTGGAAGTGTTGACAGAGATATTCAGAGTAATTTGGTCAACCAACTGGAAGTGTTGACAGAGATATTGTAATTTGGTCCACCAACTGGAAGTGTTGACAGAGATAATCAAGTAATTTGGTCCACCAACTGGAAGAATATTGTGGTCCACCAACTGGAAGTGTTGACAGAGATATTCAGAGTAATTTGGTCACCAACTGGTTGACAGAGATATTCAGAGTAATTTGACCAACTGGAAGTGTTGACAGAATATTCAAGTAATTTGGTCCACCAACTGGAAGTGTTGACAGAGATATTCAGAGTAATTTGGTCAACCAACTGGAAGTGTTGACAGAATATTCAGAGTAATTTGGTCAACCAACTGGAAGTGTTGACAGAGATATTCAAGTAATTTGGTCCACCAACTGGAAGTGTTGACAGAGATATTCCAGAGTAATTTGGTCAACCAACTGGAAGTGATGAAACAGAATATTCAGAAATGCATTTTGGTCAACCAGCTAGAAGTGTTGACAGAGATATTCAAGTAATTTGGTCAACCAACTGGAAGTGTTGACAGAAGATATTCAGAGTAATTTGGAGTCAACCAACTGGAAGTGTTGACAGAGATATTTAGAAGTAATTTTATTTTCTACAGCGTTCATCCACATTCAGATGGTATTTATCCTCGGCCGTGATAGCAACATGTCTGTGGCAGACAAAGAGCTAATACAATTGAACCCCGTCTTCATCGTCAAGCCCATAACCTTTTCTCGCTAAGACAAGAAAAATAAAGGAAAGGAAGAAAGAAATGAAGGCAGAATAAAAGAAGCAGGGAAAAAGTTTCCCGTTGCTACAGCTTCCATTTAGTGTCAGGCATCTGCTTCTTTATTGTAACCTGATGGTTTTATTCTCCCTGGCGCCAGCAGCTAATCACCTCTTTATCACATGGCAGTTATCTCTATAGCACTGCTCTGTGACTCCCTGACTCTCAGCACTGTCCCATGTGACCCTTCCAGCCAGTCCTGCACAGGTACTGAGAAGGAGGAGAGAATGGGGGAGCTAGGAAGGAGAAGTGTGTGTGTGACGGAGGGGGGGCAAGCAAAGAGAAAGCCCGGTTATTGAGGTCTTGGACCTGCAGATTGCCTGAAACTGCAGACTGGTGTGCACTCTAGCAGAGAAAATCTGAAGACAATGGAGTCCACTGCAACTTCCTGGACTGAGCTTAATGGCTTCATTTGTTACCATCATGTATCTCCTTAGTGGGGTTTAATAGGGTTTGTTTAATCCCTGCTGCACTTTGCTGTGTGTGTGTGTGCGTGTGTGTGTGTGTGTGTGTGTGTGTGTGTGTGTGTATGTGTGTGTGTGTGTTGGTTTGGGAGGGTGTCACACTTATAAGGTCATTTGTTAATGAAATTTCAAGATCCAGTACAGTTGCCTCACCTAAATAAATGTTTTCTCTCTTGTGTTATGTTTGGGACCTTTAATTAGGCATCATATAAAACATCCTCCTAGTTATTGGCTGTGCATAGTTCCTGCTTGTGCAATGAACTGACTGGTGGTGTTGATTAGATGAGAGTACAGGCAAATCAGTTCAATATCAGTTGTAAGTCCTCTCTATTATGGATGTTTTGTAAAACACATTCTCAATTTACATTTAGTTTTTATAGTTGATCATTTCCTGATCTGTTAGGTTGAGTTGTGTTCAAAAGCATCTGCTATATATATATATTCTGACTAGTTCCAACAGGGAGATGTTTGTCAATGTGAGTATTACACTCATGTGCCTCCTACATCTACCCACACTAAACTTACCATTTGCACATTGTTAAAAAAACTCCTTTCTCAAGTCATACATTTTTCTCACATTCAACCTAATACATCTGTTTGGGTG
>NW_025756064.1:0-6999 GCF_021184085.1 Oncorhynchus gorbuscha
CTCCTAGTCTCTACTGACTGAGGTTTGATCTGAAGACCTCCTAGTCTCTACTGACTGAGGTTTGATCTGAAGACCTCCTAGTCTCTACTGACTGAGGTTTGATCTGAAGACCTCCTAGTCTCTACTGACTGACGTTTTGATCTGAAGACCTCCTAGTCTCTACTGACTGAGGTTTGATCTGAAGACCCCTTAGTCTCTACTGACTGACGTTTGATCTGAAGACCTCCTAGTCTCTACTGACTGAGGTTTGATCTGAAGACCTCCTAGTCTCTACTGACTGAGGTTTGATCTAAAGACCTCCTAGTCTCTACTGACTGAGGTTTGATCTAAAGACCTCCTAGTCTCTACTGACTGAGGTTTGATCTGAAGACCTCCTAGTCTCTACTGACTGAGGTTTGATCTGAAGACCTCCTAGTCTCTACTGACTGAGGTTTGATCTGAAGACCTCCTAGTCTCTACTGACTGAGGTTTGATCTGAAGACCCCTTAGTCTCTACTGACTGACGTTTGATCTGAAGACCTCCTAGTCTCTACTGACTGAGGTTTGATCTGAAGACCTCCTAGTCTCTACTGACTGAGGTTTGATCTAAAGACCTCCTAGTCTCTACTGACAGAGGTTTGATCTGAAGACCTCCTAGTCTCCACTGACTGAGGTTTGATCCGAAGACCTCCTAGTCTCTACTGACTGAGGTTTGATCTGGATCCCTCCTAGTCTCTATCTGTAGATGGATGTAAAGACAACGTTAGTGTTTTCCGATAGATTCTAGAAGATCTCTAACCCATTCCAGATATATTTATATGTAATATATCCACTGTCTTTGACCCCAAGTCTCAAGAGCTAAACATGGAGTTCAGCTTATTAACATAAGAGACTACGGTCAAAGTTAAACACAAGAAGCCCAATTCTGATATGTTCGTTTATTGGCAAAAGATTCTGATCTGATTGATCAAAAGACCAATTAGTGGCAAAAGATCAGAATTGGGGCGCCTGTGTATGGTATTCCATGTATGCTGCTTACCCTGAAAGGAAGGCCCGAAGGGGCTGTCTGATTGCCATGTTCTGGGTGTCTCCATGAACCAGAGATATGTTGAAGCCATGGCCACACGAGCCAGGTGTGAGGTTGAGCTGTTCTGACCGGTAGATCCTGTGGGATCCACTGAGGGGATCGCTGACGGCTCCAACACGTAGGATCGTTTTCAGTGAGATGAAGCATCGCCGTAATACAAGAGTGGTATTGATGAATCGATCAATCGATCATCAATCAATGAAGTAGAAGAATATTTCTTAAATGTCTGTCATGATGGTTTTTCTACAGAATGTTGACAATGGATCTCTTATTTTTATTTTAACCTTTATTTGACTTGGCAAGTCAGTTAATTAAGAACAAATTCTTATTTTCAAAGGACAGTGGCTTAACTGCCTGTTCAGGGACAGAATGACAGAGTTGTACCTTGTCAGCTCTGATTTTGATCTGCAACCCTTCAGGTTACTAGTCCAGCGCCTAACCACTAGGCCACGCTGCCCCAACTGAGGTGCCAGGGTAACACTACTTTTTTTACCTCGTCGATAAAGTCTCACTGTGGAAACAAATCAAGAGGCAGACATTTGGCTTAATAAGAAATATAGTAATATCCTCCACGGTGGTTTCTCATTCTCCGTCTGTCCGTGATGAGAGTCTCTTATTTCTCACCGTCAACTTTTCTCACACTAATAAAAACAGCCCTGGTGATTTACAGTGACGTCTTCGGTCCACTGAAACTGGGCCAAAACTCTGAAAGTTTTTATCACCTCTAATAACAATTTTAAATAACCACATAAACTTAACATTAAAAACACTTCAAATAGGACCATAGCTGCCAACTAAAAGCCCAAGAACACTGGCTGCCGCGAGCAGCAGGAAGCACTCTATTTCTCCTCAATTAAGCCCTGCATCTGTCTATGCAGAAACAGGTTGCAGAGGGGCAGAAAAATGAGCTGCCCAGTAAGGGAATAGGGTCTTTAGATAAACACAACGGTATTCTGATTCTAGAGAGGGTACTTACTTCCTTAACAAGCAAACCTTATGGAGCTCTGGGTTAAAAGTAGTGCACTACAGGGGAATTAGGGGTACCAATTGGGAATGCACCTAAGGCTTAAATACTACTCCTATCACTCTTAGAGGAGGAAAAACTGTTGGCACGCTTTTGGGAATGACATTCCTGATGATGTCCAGGAAAATGAGCAGCAGACTCGTTACTCCTACTTGACATGTGTGAACGCTGAATGGTTCTTTTTCCCGCTTTGCATGTCTTCACTGTGTTAAAGACTTGTATTACCTTTGACTGTAGATCGTTGTCTTGGATCAATTAACACAGGGATACATTTACATTTACATTCATCACTGATACCCCGACTACACCGCTGTGTCGCTGCGCCAGCGTTACAAAAGAAATTTAGAAATCTATGTTATTCAATTATTGCACCCACACTGCTGGCGCGCTGCTGAACGTCGTTGCCAAAGGGCTAAAATAGAAGTCCTTTCTATTTCTGATGCAGATCACGCTACCACCAAGTCCTGCCCTCTTCCATCTCCTCATTGGTTATTAAAAGCAGGTACCCACTTGCCATCTCCTCATTGGTTATACCCACGTGGGTGACTGAAAGACAAACTGTTTTGCCGGTTGTCGTGGTAATACTAAGAAAGTGTAGATGCCAATCACCATATAAGTTCAAGATAAAAGCCTAGAAGGAGTAGAGATGACTAGAAACGATTCGGTTGACCGTTTTTATGTGTTGATTATTTAGCGGAGTAGAGGACCTTGTGCATTTCAGGTAAGATAACAACTCAATGTTTAACGTTGTATCCCAGGACAAATTAGCTAGCAACAGCAAGGTAGCTAAATAAGACAAATTAGCTAGCAAGTGCAAGCTAGCTAAATAAGACAAATTAGCTAGCAAGTGAAAGCTAGCTAAATAAGACAAATTAGCTAGCAAGTGCAAGCTAGCCAGTAAATTGCCATAACGTTAAATGTTTACTGTTTTTAGAGACCTGTCCCCAAATTAATGTAATTGGTTCAGAGTTTGTTTTGATATTTTAACCTGCGTGTCGTGATCTCGTCTCGGGGGACAAAATATATTTATGCATGATGGCGCACGATGGCGCACTTACGCAGCCGGTTTGGTTTTTCGTGTAGATTGTGTTTATATGGTAACTCTGTTAATCTTTAGTTTCAGAGAGAAACAGAGAAGAACACAGAGGCAGAGAGAAACAGAGAACAACAACATTGATGATGAGCCCGTTGCTTCAGGCTAATCCTAACTGCTTGGCATCGGGCACTGGAGCGTTGAGGTTCATTAGACCATGGGGTAATGACATTACAATACATACAGGAGGCCCACTGACACACACACACACACACACACACACACACACACACACACACACACACACACACACACACACACACACACACACACACACACACACACACACACACACACACACACACACACACACACACACACACACACACTCACCTGAGACCTGAGCAGGTACTGAGGCTGACGATCAGAATAGATGTGTCCCTGCACCATTCCGTGGTAATAGCAGTTCGTCTGAGAAGAGTTTAACATACTGTTAGGACAAGGCCAGACTGTCAGGGTAGATAGGAGGGGCAGGATGGTAGGACAGAGAGTTTAACATACTGTTAGGACAAGGCCAGACTGTCAGGGTAGGTAGGAGGACAGGAAGGTAGGACAGAGAGTTTAACATACTGTTAGGGCAAGGCTGGGCTGTCAGGGTAGGTAGGAGGGGCAGGATGGTAGGACAGAGAGTTTAACATACTGTTAGGACAAGGCCAGACTGTCAGGGTAGGTAGGAGGGACAGGAAGGTAGCACAGATAGTTTAACATACTGTTAGGACAAGGCCAGACTGTCAGGGTAGGTAGGAGCGCAGGAAGGTAGGACAGAGAGTTTAACATACTGTTAGGACAAGGCCAGACTGTCAGGGTAGGTAGGAGGGACAGGAAGGTAGGACAGAGAGTTTAACATACTGTTAGGACAAGGCCAGACTGTCAGGGTAGGTAGGAGGGGCAGGATGGTAGGACAGGCGGAGGAAGTATCTGGTTTGGAGTGAAAATACAGCTTCTGTCTATGGTCCAGACCCAGCCATCTATGGTCCAGACCCAGGCCATCTCCTGTGGTATCTATGGTCCAGGCCCAGGCCATCTCCTGTGGTACCTATGGTCCAGACCCAGGCCCTCTCCTGTGGTACCTATTGTCCAGACCCAGGCCATCGCCTGTGGTACCTATGGTCCAGACCCAGGCCCTCTCCTGTGGTACCTATTGTCCAGACCCAGGCCATCGCCTGTGGTACCTATGGTCCAGACCCAGGCCCTCTCCTGTGGTACCTATTGTCCAGACCCAGGCCATCGCCTGTGGTACCTATGGTCCAGACCCAGGCCCTCTCCTGTGGTACCTATTGTCCAGACCCAGGCCATCTATGGTCCAGACCCAGGCCATCTCCTGTGGTATCTATGGTCCAGACCCAGGCCCTCTCCTGTGGTACCTATTGTCCAGACCCAGGCCATCGCCTGTGGTACCTATGGTCCAGACCCAGGCCCTCTCCTGTGGTACCTATTGTCCAGACCCAGGCCATCGCCTGTGGTACCTATGGTCCAGACCCAGGCCATCTCCTGTGGTACCTATGGTCCAGACCCAGCACTTCCTCCCTGACTACTTCACTGCTGCACAGTAAAACATGGACATGTGGTTTCTCCACCTCTCCCTCCCTCCAAATATAGACCTGTGTACATTTCAGGATTCGTCTTTACTCCTTTCCAAGGTGGTTGTTGTTCACATGCTGCTGATTCCACATGTTCAGCGTCGGATCAGTTTTCTCAGAGAGACCCGTCATGTAAATATTGGTCCTTTACCATGGAACTGGGAAGTTCCAGAAGACCAGACCTTAGTCCTCTCTCCAAAGCTTCTACTCTACCTTCTAGGATGTTCCAGAAGACCAGACCTTAGTCCTCTCTCCAAAGCTTCTACTCTACCTTCTAGGATGTTCCAGAAGACCAGACCTTAGTCCTCTCTCGAAAAGCTTCTACTCTGCTTTCTGTCTTCCATGAACATTTACAATAATTTTCCTGCACACAATTGTCCTTCCCTGTCATCCGTACTTCAGCCTGAAGTATTCTGACGTGTATATCGACGTCTAAGTGTTGGCCCAGTCCTCAACTACACGCTAGTCCATACAGAGTCCTGCCAGACACATCTTGGCTCCCGAAACCGTACCCTATTCCCTATTTAGTGCACTAATTTTGACCAGTCCCTTATGAACCCTGGTCAAAAGTAGTGCACTAATTTTGACCAGTCCCTTATGAACCCTGGTCAAAAGTAGTGCACTAATTTTGACCAGTCCCTTATGAACCCTAGGGTCACTCATTTTGACCAGTCCCCGGTTCCCTGGTCAAAAAGTAGGCACTAAATCCAGAATAGGGCTCCGGTTGGGACATAAACACACCCTCTCCAGGTGTATGTAAAAGAAGAAGCGCCATTACATTAGATGAAGCTACAGCGTGTAGCAGAGGGAAGCAGGGTCAGATCTAGTACAGAACAGAACCCTGCATTAATACTATGACCTCATGTTCCATTGATGATGTCAGAACTGGGATGGATATCATGTGTTGGGGGGGGGTATGATTCTTTCTGCTTCCCAGTCTGGTCTTTACCATTCAGAGGTCAGAGATGGATGGTAATTTGACACCTGACCTGCTTTAAATTGAAACTACAGATGTAATTTGACACCTGACCGGCTTTAAATGGAAACTACCGATGTAATTTGACACCTGACCTGCTTTAAATGGAAACTACAGATGTAATTTGACACCTGACCTGCTTTAAATGGAAACTACAGATGTAATTTGACACCTGACCTGATTTAAATGGGAACTACAGATGTAATTTGACACCTGACCTGCTTTAAATGGAAACTACAGATGTAATTTGACACCAGACCTGCTTTAAATGGAAACTACAGATGTAATTTGACACCTGACCTGCTTTAAATGGAAACTACAGATGTAATTTGACACCTGACCTGCTTTAAATGGAAACTACAGATGTAATTTGACACCTGACCTGCTTTAAATGGAAACTACAGATGTAATTTGACACCTGACCTGCTTTAAATGGAAACTACAGATGTAATTTGACACCTGACCTGATTTAAATGGGAACTACAGATGTAATTTGACACCTGACCAGCTTTAAATGGAAACTACAGATGTAATTTGACACCTGACCTGCTTTAAATGGAAACTACAGATGTAATTTGACACCTGACCTGCTTTAAATGGAAACTACAGATGTAATTTGACACCTGACCTGCTTTAAATGGAAACTACAGATGTAATTTGACACCTGACCTGCTTTAAATGGAAACTACAGATGTAATTTGACACCTGACCTGATTTAAATGGAAACTACAGATGTAATTTGACACCTGACCTGATTTAAATGAAAACTACAGATGTAATTTGACACCTGACCTGCTTTAAATTGAAACTACAGATGTAATTTGACACCTGACCTGATTTAAATGGAAACTACAGATGTAATTTGACACCTGACCTGACTTAAATGGGAACTACAGATGTAATTTGACACCTGACCTTATTTAAATGGGAACTACAGATGTAATTTGATCACTCTGATCTCTTCTGTTGATGAGGATTTTTAGGAAAAAAAATCAAACTTTTTACTGTATTCAACGTTTAAAGTTTGTAATTTCCACTTTAAAAAATGTCAGACTTGATTTTTGCCCTAACATAAACTGTAACAACCCCTACAATAATGTCCATTAATTATAATCCACATAATAATTCACATTTCCTGTTGCTGCAGGATTATTTTCCTGTAGCAAATTAAGATACTAAAATGGAAAGGAGAGACTGACTGCCCTGTTGTACACCTCTGTGAATGTATCAAACTGGGGAGAGATTGGACTGCCCTGTTGT
>NW_025756065.1:2500-6997 GCF_021184085.1 Oncorhynchus gorbuscha
CTACCGCTGCTGCTACTGCTATTACTATTACCACTGCTACTACTACTATTACTACCACTGCTGCCACTACTATTACTACTGCTGCTGCCACTACTATTACCACTACTACTACTACTATACTACTACTGCTGCCACTACTACTACCACCGTCACCACTACTATTACTACCACTGCCGCCTACTATTACTACTACTGCTGCCGCTACCACTATTACTACCACTACTACTACTACTACCATTACCACCACTGCTGCTACTACTACTACTACTGCTACTACTACTATTACTACTACTGCTGCTACTACTATTACTACTACTACTAGTACTACTACTGCTGCTACTACTATTACTACTGCTGCTGCTACTACTACTAATACTACTGCTGCTACTACTACTAATACTACTGCTGCTACTACTATTACTACTGCTGCTACTACTACTACTACTACTACTAATACTACTGCTGCTACTATTACTACTGCTGCTGCTGCTACTACTATTACTACTGCTACTACTACTACTAATACTACTGCTGCTACTACTATTACTACTGCTGCTACTGCTACTACTGCTGCTGCTGCTGCTACTACTCTTACTACTGCTGCTACTACTACTACTACTATTACTACTGCTGTTACTACCTCTACTGCTGTAACTACTACTACTATTACTACTGCTGTTACTACTACTACTGCTGCAACTACTACTACTATTACTACTGCTGCTACTACTACTACTATTACTACTGCTGCTACTACTACTATTACTACTGCTGCTACTACTATTACTACTGCTGCTACTGCTACTACTATTACTACTACTGCTACTATTACTACTGCTGCTACTACTACTACTATTACTACTGCTGCTACTACTACTACTATTACTACTGCTACTACTACTACTACTATTACTACTGCTGCTACTACTACTACTATTACTCCTGCTGCTACTACTACTATCACTCCTGCTGCTACTACTACTACTACTACTACTGCTGCTACTACTACTACTACTACTACTACTACTGCTGCTACTACTATTACTACTGCTGCTACTGCTACTACTATTACTACTGCTGCTACTACTACTACTACTATTACTACTGCTGCTACTACTACTACTATTACTACTGCGTGCTACCACCACTACCATTACCACTGCCACCACCACCACTACTATTACTACTGCTGCTACTACTACTATTACCACTGCTGCTACTACTACTGTACCACTGCTGCTACTACTATTACCACTGCCGCCACCACCACCACTATTACCACTACTGCTACCACCACCACCACCATTACCACTGCCACCACTACTACTATTACTACTGCTGCTACTACTACTACTATTACTCCTGCTGCTACTACTATTACTACTGCTGCAACTACTATTACTACTGCTGCAACTACTATTACTACTGCTGCTACTACTACTACTATTACTGCTGCTGCTACTACTATTACTACTGCTGCTACTACTATTACTACTGCTGTTACTACTACTATTACTACTGCTGCTACTACTATTACTATTACTGCTGCTGCTACTACTACTACTATTACTACTGCTGCTACTACTACTACTATTACTGCTGCTGCTACTACTATTACTACTGCTGCAACTACTATTACTACTGCTGCTACTACTATTACTACTGCTGCTACTACTATTACTACTGCTGCTGCTACTACTATTACTACTGCTACTACTACTACTACTACTATTACTACTGCTGCTGCTACTACTATTACTACTGCTGCTACTACTACTACTATTACTACTGCTGCAACTACTATTACTACTGCTACTCTACTACTACTATTACCACTGCCGCCACTACTATTACTACTGCTGCTACTACTACTACTAATACTACTGCTGCTACTACTATTACTACTGCCACTACTATTACCACCGCAGCTACTATTACTACTGCTGCTACTACCACTACTATTACTACTGCTGCTACTACTACTACTGCCGCCGCAACTACTACCACTACTATTACTACCGCTGCTGCAACTACTACTACTACCACTACCACTGCTGCCGCAACTACTACTACTACTATTACTACTGCCAACTACTGCTACTGCTACTACTACTATTACCACTACTGCAACTACTACTACTACTGCTAATATTACTAATATTACTACCAACAACTACTGCTGCTACAACTTCTGCTGCTACAACTACAACTAATACTGCTATTACTACTGCTGCAACTACTGCTACTGCTACTATTACTACTACTGCAACTACTACTACTACTGCTAATATTACTACTACAACAAATACTGCTGCTACAACTTCTGCTGCTACAACTACAACTAATACTGCTATTACTACTGCAGCAACTACTGCTACTGCTACTACTACTACTACTGCAACTACTACTACTACTGCTAATATTACTACTACAACAACTACAGCTGCTACAACTAATTCTCACAACTACTACAACTACTACTGCTACTATTGCTACTATGGCTGCTACAACTACGACTGCTAGTACTGCTGCTACAACTACTGCTGCTACTACTGCTAATACTACAACTACTCCTGCTACAACTACTCCTGCTACAACTACGACTGCTACTACTGCTGCTACTACTGCTGCTACTACTACTGCTGCTACTACTATTACTACTGCTGCTACTGCTACTACTATTACTACTGCTGCTACTACTACTACTACTATTACTACTGCTGCTACTACTACTACTACTATTACTACTGCTGCTACTACTACTACTATTACTACTGCTGCTACTACTACTACTATTACTACTGCTGCTACTACTACTATTACTACTGCTGCTACTACTACTATTACTACTGCTGCTACTACTATTACTACTGCTGCTACTGCTACTACTATTACTACTGCTGCTACTACTACTACTACTATTACTACTGCTGCTACTACTACTACTACTATTACTACTGCTGCTACTACTACTACTATTACTCCTGCTGCTACTACTATTACTACTGCTGCAACTACTATTACTACAACTACTATTACTACTGCTACTACTACTACTATTACTGCTGCTGCTACTACTAGTACTACTGCTGCTACTACTATTACTACTGCTGTTACTACTACTATTACTACTGCTGCTACTACTATTACTATTACTGCTGCTGCTACTACTACTACTACTGCTGCTACTACTACTACTATTACTGCTGCTGCTACTACTATTACTACTGCTGCAACTACTATTACTACTGCTGCTACTACTACTACTACTAATAATATGCCATTTAGCAGACGCTTTTATCCAAAGCGACTTACAGTCATGTGTGCATACATTCTACGTATGGGTGGTCCCGGGAATCGAACCCACTACCCTGGCGTTACAAGCGCCATGCTCTACCAACTGAGCTACAGAAGGACCACTACTACTGCTACTACTACTACTACTGCTGCTGCTGCTACTACTATTACTACTGCTGCTACTACTACTACTACTATTACTACTGCTGTTACTACTACTATTACTACTGTTGCTACTACTATTACTACTGCTGCTACTACTATTACTACTGCTACTACTACTACTACTATTACTACTGCTGCTGCTACTACTATTACTACCGCTACTACCACTACTATTACTACTGCAACTACTATTACCACCTTACTACTACTACTACTATTACCACTGCTGCTGCTACCACCATTACTACTGCCGCTACCACCATTACTACTGCTGCTACTACCATTACCACTGCTATACTATTACCACCGCTGCTACTACTACTACTATTACTACTGCTGCTACTACTACTACTACCGCCGCAACTACTACTACTACTATTACTACTGCTGCTGCAAACAACTACTACTACTACTACTACTGCTGCTGCAACTACTACTACTACTGCTGCAACTACTGCAACTACTGCACTGCTACTACTACTATTACTACTGCAACTACTACTACTACTGCTAATATTACTGCTATGTACTACTACAACAACTACTGCTGCTACAACTCCCTTGCTACAACTGCAACTAATACTGCTATTACTACTGCTGCAACTACTGCTACTGCTACTACTACTATTACTACTACTGCAACTACTACTACTACTGCTAATATTACTACTACAACAACTACTGCTGCTACAGCTTCTGCTGCTACAACTACAACTAATACTGCTATTACTACTGCAGCAACTACTGCTACTGCTACTACTACTATTACTACTACTGCAACTACTACTACTACTGCTAATATTACTACAACAACTACAGCTGCTACAACTACTCCTGCTGCAACTACTACAACTACTACTGCTACTATTGCTACTATGGCTGCTACAACTGACTGCTAGTACTGCTGCTACAACTACTGCTGCTACTACTGCTATTACTACAACTACTCCTGCTACAACTACTCCTGCTACAACCACGACTGCTGCTACAACTACTACTACTACTGCTGCTTACTGCTACAACCACTGGTATTGC
>NW_025756066.1:0-6995 GCF_021184085.1 Oncorhynchus gorbuscha
AAATGACAGGTAACACAAACTGATCACACAGTTAGATGACAGGTAACACAAACGGATCACACAGTTAGATGACAGGTAACACAAACTGATCACACAGTTAGATGACAGGTAACACAAACTGATCAGACAGTTAGATGACAGGTAACATATACTGATCAGACAGTTAGATGACAGGTAACAAGATACAACTGAGATTGACCCTAGGACTGTCTGACAACTGAGATTGACCCCAGGACTGTCTGATACAACTGAGATTGACCCTAGGACTGTCTGATACAACTGAGATTGACCCCAGGACTGTCTGATACAACTGAGATTGACCCTAGGACTGTCTGACAACTGAGATTGACCCTAGGACTGTCTGTTACAACTGAGATTGACCCCAGGACTCTCAGTTACAACTGAAGTTGACCCTACGACTGTCTGACAACTGAGATTGACCCCAGGACTGTCTGATACAATTGAGATTGACCCTAGGACTGTCTGACAACTGAGATTGACCCTAGGACTGTCTGACAACTGAGATTGACCCCAGGACTGTCTGTTACAACTGAGATTGACCCTAGGACTGTCTGATAACTGAGATTGACCCCAGGACTGTCTGATACAACTGAGATTGACCCTAGGACTGTCTGATACAACTGAGATTGACCCCAGGACTGTCTGATACAACTGAGATTGACCCTAGGACTGTCTGACAACTGAGATTGACCCTAGGACTGTCTGTTACAACTGAGATTGACCCCAGGACTCTCAGTTACAACTGAAGTTGACCCTACGACTGTCTGACAACTGAGATTGACCCCAGGACTGTCTGATACAATTGAGATTGACCCTAGGACTGTCTGACAACTGAGATTGACCCTAGGACTGTCTGACAACTGAGATTGACCCCAGGACTGTCTGTTACAACTGAGATTGACCCTAGGACTGTCTGATAACTGATTTTGACCCCAGGACTGTCTGATACAACTGAGATTGACCCCAAGACTGTCTGTTACAACTGAGATTGACCCCAGGACTGTCTGTTACAACTGAGATTGACCCTAGGACTGTCTGATACAACTGAGATTGACCCCAGGACTGTTCGTTACAACTGAGATTGACCCTAGGACTGTCTGATACAACTGAGATTGACCCCAGGACTGTCTGTTACAACTGAGATTGACCCTAGGACTGTCTGATACAACTGAGATTGACCCCAGGACTGTCTGTTACAACTGAGATTGACCCTAGGACTGTCTGATACAACTGAGATTGACCCCAGGACTGTCTGTTACAACTGAGATTGACCCTAGACTGCTGATACAACTGAGATTGACTCTAGGACTGTCTGTTACAACTGAGATTGACCCTAGGACTATATGTTTCTCCTCCAGAGATGGCAGTGAACTTCCACCTGAGGGCGAGAGAATGTTCAGCTGCAGCTACGGCTTTGTTGCCAGAAACAGCAGTGAACTCTCCGTGCTGCAGGGAGAAACTCTGGAGGTTTTTATTCTAGAATGTTTGTACTACATGACAACACTATAATAATGTGTGAACGCATGTTAAATACTGTCTGAGTCTTAAACAAGACCCTACTCTATATATAGTGCGCTTCCTTTGACCAGAGCCTATAAGGTCTACTTGTGTCACTCAACTATAATTTACAGAAGTTCACATGTATTGAATTATCCTCCTTACTTAAAAAAGTTCTCACAAATGAATTCCATTCTGTGAGCTTTATTGCCTTGATTCAGTATATCTGACATGGCCATGAACACATAGAGTGAACACATTATTTATAACAACAAGTGAATCACAATTACATATTATAAATACAAATCCTAATTCGAATCCTCTCCCTTTAGGTGATTGAGTCGCCAAATCGTTGGTGGAAGTGCCGCAATAACTTTGACCAGATTGGGTTTGTTCCCTTCAACATTCTGGAGCCTCTGTCTGCCCTCAACAACAACCATAGGGACAGACCAGTGGCACTCAGACAGTCCAGACAGTCCAAGGTAATGGACACACACACACACACACACACACACACACACACACACACACACACACACACACACACACACACACACACACACACACACACACACACACACACACACACACACACACACAGACAGACAGACAGACAGACAGACAGACAGACAGACAGACAGACAGACAGACAGACAGACAGACAGACAGACAGACAGACAGACAGACAGACAGACAGACAGACAGACAGACAGACAGACAGACAGACAGACAGACAGACAGACAGACAGACAGACAGACAGACAGACAGACAGACAGACAGACAGACAGACAGACAGACAGACAGACAGACAGACAGACAGACAGACAGACAGACAGACAGACAGACAGACAGACACACACACACACACACACACACACACACACACACACACACACACACACACACACACACACACACACACACACACACACACACACACACACACACACACACACACACACACACACACACACACACACACACACACACACACGGTTGACACTGTTTCCACACTAACGGTGCCTCTTTACAATGATGTGATACAGCTTTGATACAAAGTCCCCACTTGTTGTAGCAAACAAGCAGCGTAGCCTAGTGGTCAGAGTATTGGACTAGCAACTGAAAGGTTGCAAGTTCAAATCCCTGAGCTGACAAGGTACAAATCTGTCGTTCTGCCCCTGAACAGGCAGTTAACCCACTGTTCCTAGGCCGTCATTGAAAATAAGAATTTGTTCTTAACTGACTTGCCTGGTTAAATAAAGGTTAAATAAATTTTTAAAAATACAAATTACACACTTTGTGACTTGTCAGATAAATATCAGCAAGCTAGCTCGTGGTCTGCTTGGTTAACTAGCTAGTGGTCTGCTTGGTTAACTAGCTAGTGGTCTGCTTGGTTAGCTAGCTAGTGGTCTGCTTGGTTAGCTAGCTAGTGGTCTGCTTGGTTAACTAGCTCGTGGTCTGCTTGGTTAACTAGCTAGTGGTCTGCTTGGTTAGCTAGCTAGTGGTCTGCTTGGTTAGCTAGCTAGTGGTCTGCTTGGTTAGCTAGCTCACTGCTTGGCTAAACACAGCATGTCAGCACACTCGGCTGTTGTACCTGAACTGGGCTTAATAGACACATACTCACCCACTCATCTGAGTTACCCTGTGTGTTCGTGTCTCTGTTTGACAGAAGGTGCCCTCTGACCCTGCAAGGCACTTCTCCTACACCCCCTCCAGCCGAGAAGGGGCCAACCTCCCCGCCGTGCCCCGCCGTCCTCACAGCATGTCCCCCTCCATGACAGGGGGCGACAGAGACAAAGGTAAGCCTGTGGTTTGGTGGTCTGGTGTGGTCAGTGTCACCACCCACCTCCAGCTACATTATTCTCCCTTCTGACCAAGCTGGCACATCTTTAGCAGACGCTTTTATCCAAAGCGACTTACAGTCATGTGTGCATACATTCTACGTATGGGTGGTCCCGGGGATCGAACCCACTACCCTGGCGTTACAAGCGCCATGCTCTACCAACTGAGCTACACAGGACCACGACAACATTCTATGACAGCCATGTTAACTCTTCATTTACATGACACTATAACATTCTATGACAGCCATGTTAACTCTTCATTTACATGACACTATAACATTCTATGACAGCCATGTTAACTTTTCATTTACATGACACTACAACATTCTATGACAGCCATGTTAACTCTTCATTTACATGACAATACAACATTCTATGACAGCCATGTTAACTCTTCATTTACATGACACTACAACATTCTATGACAGCCATGTTAGCTCTTCATAGCTCACTAACCCAACTCAACATGCTATACATGACTAATAAGCTGCTGCAGTAGTGAGGTGGCTGTACAGTATAACACTAACTCTGCATAGAATGTAACTGCTGTAACAAAGACATGACTCTTACAGACATAACGTAACTACTATAATAAAGATATGTCTGTCTTATAGACATAAAGTAACCACTATAATAAAGATATGTCTGTCTTATAGACACAAAGTAACTACTATAACTAATATATGACTGTCTCATTGTCACGCCTTGGTCTTAGTATTTTGTGTTTTCTTTCTTTATTTGGTCAGGCCAGGGTGTGACATGGGTTATTGTGGTGTGTTTTTGTCTTAGGGGTTTTGTGGGGTGTCTACGTAGTCTATGGCTGCCTGAGGCGGTTCTCAATCAGAGTCAGGTGATTATCGTTGTCTCTGATTGGGAACCATATTTAGGCAGCCATATTCTGTGAGTGTTTCGTGGGTGATTGTTCCTGTCTTTGTGTTTGCACCAGATAGGGCTGTTTCGGTTTTCATTATTTCATTTCATTATTTTTGTAGTTTCTGCATGTATAGTTTTTCCTTCATTAAAATATCATGAATCATCATCACGCTGCATGTTGGTCCGGTCCTTGTTCTACCTCTTCATCAGAGGAGGAGATAGAAGAGAAATGTTACACTCATAGACATAAAGTAACTAATATATGACTGTCTTACAGACATAAAGTAACTAATATATGACTGTCTTACAGACATAAAGTAACTAATATATGACTGTCTTACAGACATAAAGTAACTAATATATGACTGTCTTACAGACATAAAGTAACCACTATAATAAGGATACAGTGGGGCAAAAAAGTATTTAGTCAGCCACCAATTGTGCAAGTTCTCCCACTTAAAAAGATGAGAGAGGCCTGTAATTTTCATCATAGGTACACTTTAACTATGACAGACAAAAATTAGGGAAAAATCCTGAAAATCACATTGTAGGATTTTTTTATGAATTTATTTGGTAAATGATGGTGGAAAATAAGTGTTTGGTCAATAACAAAAGTTTATCCTCAATACTTTGTTATATGCCCTTTGTTGGCAATGACAGAGGTCAAACGTTTTCTGTAAGTCTTCACCAAGGTTTTCACACACTGTTGCTGGTATTTTGGCTCATTCCTCCATGCAGATCTGCTCTAGAGTGATAGTCGAAACATTTGTTCTTTAACTGAACGGAAGTCTGAAAGATCAGAGTCAGTAAAAGAGCCAACCTTTCCATCACTGCAACTCACTGCCTGGAGCGGGACTTACAACCAACAGGTGGGAGAGAATGCCTCTGATTGGAAAGTTAGGGTGATTGACTGATGAGGCTGTCAGCATTCCTAAATAAAAGGGACAAACTAGGGGGTGAGGAGGAAATACTAAATCTGAATGGGTGGTTGTTTTAATCCTATTCTCTATATAGTCACACTACTCTTTTACAATTCAATACCAGAAAGATTGCACTTATGTCAAATAGGGTGCCATTTGGGATTCACTAGCACTACTATCAGACACTCCGTGTTTTCTGTTCATAACACTGCAGACCGGCTGGCTACTTCTAAAGGTTTAGTGGTTTGTTATACCTGCAATGTTCTAGATCATGTGTGGCTAAGCCTCCCGATAACATCCACCCACCTAGATCCCTCTGGTAAAATGGGTTAAATGACTACAATGTAGTCAATGTAATGTCTAACCCTAAAGCTGTGTAGTCCAAGTCAATGTAGTCAATGTAATGTCTAACCCTAAAGCTGTGTAGTCAATGTGTAGTCAATGTGTAGTCAATGTGTGTGTGTGTGTGTGTGTGTGTGCATGTGCGCGTGCGTGTGTAGTTGTGTGTGTGTGATAGAATACATGTTTATAAGTGAGAACATGCTTGTAACAGTGTGTGCACATTCTTAACTGACATTAAATGTGTGTGGGACCCCTGTACACAGGCTTTATGGTGAACGATGAGCTCCTCCAGCGGCTGGCCAACGGCAGGGCGGGCTCCATCCGTCCCCTAGTGATCCCCCGCACCACAGACACCTCGGCCCCCCTTGACTACCACTCCCCTCCTGTGGAGGTAGAGGGCTGGCTGAGAGGGGAAGGGCTTCACTGAGCCGTGAGTGGGTGTAGTGGAGCGTAGTTCAGTCTACTACAGTATACTTGATATACAGATACTTCTTGTCACACGTCTATCCTTTCTAGCATGGCCATAATAAAGACCACATTACCTTACTCACCCCTCTCTCTCTCTCTATTCATGACAGTAACACTTCTGACCACATTACTCTGCCCTATCTCTTCTCCATTCAGGACAGTAACACTTCTGACCACATTACTCTGCCTCTATCTCTCTCTCTCCATTCAGGACAGTAACACTTCTTGACCACATTACTCTGCCCTATCTCTCTCCATCTCCATTCAAGGCAACACTTCTGACCACATTACTCTGCCCTATCTCTCTCCATTCAGACAGTAACACATCAGACCAAGCTTACTGTCCATTATCTCTCCATTCAGGACACATTCTGCACTCTGCTGTCCTCTTTCTCTCCATTCAGGACAGTAACACATCGACCAGCTTACTGTCCATTATCTCTCTCTCCACATTCAGGACAGTGGCTTCTTTGACCTTTTATACTGTTCCTTATCTCTCTCCATTCAGGACAGTAACACTTCTGACCACCTTACTGTTTCCTTATCTCTCTCTCCATTCAGACAGTAACACTGCTGGAGACTCACTGGTGCTGAGAGCTCTTCGCCCTGAGTAAAGAGGACCTGCGTATGTTTTCACCAGAGGAGGGTGCCAGAGTGTACAGCCAGATGATGGTGCAGAAGGCTTTATTGGAGGTACAAGCAACCCTATTAACTCGCAACACCATTGACTGGCAACACCATTGACTGGCAACCCCATTGACTGACAACCTCATTGACTGGCAACGCTATTGACTGGCAACCCTATTGACTGGCAGCCTCATACACTGGCATCCTCATACACTGGCAACCCCATTCTCATCACAACTCTTATAGTGTTGTATCAAAACACATCACTTCCTCGTTAATCCTCTTATTTCTCATTTCCCTCTGTTTCCTTCTCTTCTGGTTGACTCAACTCTCACATTATAGATAGATCCTTGGTTCCCATGCTTTTTTCTCTCTTCTCTTCTCTCCCTCCTTCTCTCCCGC
>NW_025756067.1:0-6995 GCF_021184085.1 Oncorhynchus gorbuscha
CCTGCATATTCACATGTGTCCTGCATATTCACATGTGTCCTGCATATTCACATGTGTCCTGCATATTCACATGTGTCCTGCATATTCACATGTGTCCTGCATATTCACATGTGTCCTGCATATTCACATGTGTCCTGCATATTCACATGTGTCCTGCATATTCACATGTCCCTGTATATTCACATGTGTCCTGCATATTCACATGTGTCCTGCATATTCACATGTCCCTGTATATTCACATGTGTCCTGCATATTCCACATGTGTCCTGCATATTCACATGTCCCTGTATATTCACATGTGTCCTGCATATTCACATGTGTCCTGCATATTCACATGTGTCCTGCATATTCACATGTGCCCTGCATATTCACATGTCCCTGCATATTCACATGTCCCTGTATATTCACATGTGTCCTGCATATTCACATGTGTCCTGCATATTCACATGTCCCTGTATATTCACATGTGTCCTGCATATTCACATGTGTCCTGCATATTCACATGTGTCCCTGTATATTCACATGTGTCCTGCATATTCACATGTGTCCTGCATATTCACATGTGTCCTGCATATTCACATGTGTCCTGCATATTCACATGTCCCTGTATATTCACATGTGTCCTGCATATTCACATGTGTCCTGCATATTCACATGTGTCCTGCATATTCACATGTGTCCTGCATATTCACATGTGTCCTGCATATTCACATGTCCCTGTATATTCACATGTCCCTGTATATTCACATGTCCCTGTATATTCACATGTGTCCTGCATATTCACATGTCCCTGCATATTCACATGTCCCTGCATATTCACATGTGTCCTGCATATTCACATGTCCCTGCATATCCACATGTCCCTGTATATCCACATGTCCCTGCATATTCACATGTGTCCTGCATATTCACATGTCCCTGCATATCCACATGTCCCTGTATATCCACATGTCCCTGCATATTCACATGTCCCTGCATATTCACATGTCCCTGCATATTCACATGTGTCCTGCATATTCACATGTCCCTGTATATTCACATGTCCCTGCATATTCACATGTCCCTGTATATTCACATGTGTCCTGCATATTCACATGTCCCTGTATATCCACATGTCCCTGTATATTCACATGTCCCTGTATATTCACATGTGTCCTGTATATTCACATGTCCCTGTATATTCACATGTCCCTGTATATTCACATGTGTCCTGCATATTCACATGTCCCTGTATATCCACATGTCCCTGTATATTCACATGTCCCTGTATATTCACATGTCCCTGTATATTCACATGTCCCTGTATATCCACATGTCCCTGTATATTCACATGTCCCTGTATATCCACATGTCCCTGTATATTCACATGTCCCTGTATATTCACATGTCCCTGCATATTCACATGTGTCCTGCATATTCACATGTGTCCCTGTATATTCACATGTCCCTGCATATTCACATGTCCCTGTATATTCACATGTGTCCTGCATATTCACATGTGTCCCTGTATATTCACATGTGTCCCTGTATATTCACATGTCCCTGTATATTCACATGTGTCCTGCATATTCACATGTGTCCCTCTATATTCACATGTCCCTGCATATTCACATGTCCCTGTATATTCACATGTGTCCTGCATATCCACATGTGTCCTGCATATTCACATGTCCCTGCATATTCACATGTCCCTGTATATTCACATGTCCCTGTATATTCACATGTCCCTGCATATTCACATGTGTCCTGCATATTCACATGTCCCTGTATATTCACATGTGTCCTGCATATTCACATGTGTCCTGCATATTCACATGTCCCTGTATATTCACATGTGTCCTGCATATTCACATGTGTCCTGCATATTCACATGTCCCTGCATATTCACATGTGTCCTGCATATTCACATGTGTCCTGCATATTCACATGTGTCCTGCATATTCACATGTGTCCTGCATATTCACATGTCCCTGTATATTCACATGTGTCCTGCATATTCACATGTGTCCTGCATATTCACATGTGTCCTGCATATTCACATGTGTCCTGCATATTCACATGTGTCCTGCATATTCACATGTCCCTGTATATTCACATGTGTCCTGCATATTCACATGTCCCTGTATATTCACATGTCCCTGCATATTCACATGTGTCCTGCATATTCACATGTCCCTGCATATCCACATGTCCCTGTATATCCACATGTCCCTGCATATTCACATGTGTCCTGCATATTCACATGTCCCTGCATATCCACATGTCCCTGTATATCCACATGTCCCTGCATATTCACGTGTCCCTGCATATTCACGTGTCCCTGTATATTCACATGTCCCTGCATATTCACATGTCCCTGCATATCCACATGTCCCTGTATATTCACATGTGTCCTGTATATTCACATGTCCCTGTATATCCACATGTCCCTGCATATTCACGTGTCCCTGCATATTCACGTGTCCCTGTATATTCACATGTCCCTGCATATTCACATGTCCCTGCATATTCACATGTGTCCTGCATATTCACATGTCCCTGCATATCCACATGTCCCTGTATATTCACATGTCCCTGTATATCCACATGTCCCTGTATATTCACATGTCCCTGCATATTCACATGTCCTTACATATCCACATGTCCCTGCATATTCACATGTGTCCTGCATATTCACATGTGTCCTGCATATTCACATGTCCCTGTATATTCACATGTCCCTGTATATCCACATGTCCTGCATATCCACATGTCCTTACATATTAAAATCCCTCCTATGTCTCCTAATGTCTCCTCCATGTCTCCTCCATGTCTCCTCCATGTCTCCTCCATGTCTCCTCCATGTCTCCTCCAAGTCTCCTCCGTGTCTCCTCCATGTCTCCTCCATGTCTCCTCCATGTCTCCTCCGTGTCTCCTCCGTGTCTCCTCCATGTCTCCTCCGTGTCTCCTCTGAGTCTCCTCTGAGTCTCCTCCATGTCTCCTCCATGTCTCCCCCGAGTCTCCTCCGAGTCTCCTCCGAGTCTCCTCCGTGTCTCCTCCATGTCTCCCCCGAGTCTCCTCCGAGTCTCCTCCGTGTCTCCTCCATGTCTCCTCCATGTCTCCCCCGAGTCTCCTCCGAGTCTCCTCCGAGTCTACTCCGTGTCTCCTCCATGTCTCCTCCGTGTCTCCTCCATGTCTCCTCCATGTCTCCTCTGAGTCTCCTCCATGTCTCCTCAATGTCTCCTCCATGTCTCTTCCGAGTCTCCTCCATGTCTCCCCCGAGTCTCCTCCGTGTCTCCTCTGAGTCTCCTCCATGTCTCCTCCGTGTCTCCTCCATGTCTCCTCCATGTCTGTTCACAGAACAATGATCTGGCTAAACTGCTAAACCGTATGTTTGTTTCATGAACAACAAATGTGTCCACAGAAGCCCTTCAGAATGTGGAATATCAGATGCCTTCCAAGTTGATTGGGTGGTTGGGAAATGTATTCTGTGTACAGAGCTAAACAGCCATGAATTTGCCATCTTCACTGTGGGTTTGTAGAGATGGTGCCAACGCAACACAACAGAAGACGAAGAGATTCCAGCAGGATGCTTTCAGCCTCTATCTGTATTAATCATCTCAGCTCAATTTCTCAGTGTTGTGTCACAATGCTTACAATGCCCACAGACTGTATTATACTGAGCCCTGAGACTGAGAAAGAGACAGAGAGACACAGAGAGTGAGAGAAAGAGAGGAGAGAGAGAGAGAGAGAGAGAGAGAGAGAGAGAGAGAGAGAGAGAGAGAGAGAGAGAGAGAGAGAGAGAGAGAGAGAGAGAGAGAGGAGAGAGAGAGAGAGAGAGAGAGAGAGAGAGAGAGAGGGAGAGGGAGAGGGAGAGGGAGAGAGAGAGAGAGAGAGAGAGAGAGAGAGAGAGAGAGAGAGAGAGAGAGAGAGAGAGAGAAAGAGACAGAGAGACACAGAGAGTGAGAGAAAGAGAGGGAGAGAGAGAGAGAGAGAGAGAGAGAGAGAGAGAGAGAGAGAGAGAGAGGTGTGTAATGTTTACCTTAAATTTTTATTGTTTATTTCACTTTATATATTCACTTTATATATTATCGACCTCACTTGCTTCCGGCAATGTTAACACGTTTCCCATGCCAGTAAAGCCCTTGAATTGAATTGAGAGAGAGAGAGAGAGAGAGAGAGAGAGAGAGAGAGAGAGAGAGAGAGAGAGAGAGAGAGAGAGGAGAGGGAGAGGGAGAGGGAGAGGGAGAGGGAGAGGGAGAGGGAGAGGGAGAGGGAGAGAGAGAGGGAGAGAGAGAGAGAGAGAGAGAGAGAGAGAGAGAGAGAGAGAGAGAGAGAGAGAGAGAGAGAGAGAGAGAGAGAGAATAGCCTAGCCTCTTAAAGCATATGTTGTATCAGATAAGTCTGCCAAACAGTGATTCTCTGCCTTAAGGAGCTGGCTTGATAAGGTCTCTGGATCAATATGCTTTGAGGGATCGGAGCAGAAAAGGACGCCATTGAACTTACTGCAGGCGCTGTCTCTGCCACAGCCTTTACTATAAGGTCCTCTGTAGCTCAGTTGGTAGAGCATGGCGCTTGTAACGCCAGGGTAGTGGGTTCAATCCCCGGGACCACCCATACGTAGAATGTATGCACACATGACTGTAAGTCGCTTTGGATAAAAGCGTCTGCTAAATGGCATATATATAACACTGCCTCAGACTACTCTACTCTGCCATGTTATCTGTTAACCTTTATTTAACTAGGCAGGTCTTTTAAGGATATTTCTTTGAGGGATAATTCTTTATGGGAGATTACTTTCAGGGAAATTTATTTAATGGAGATTTCTTTATGGGAGATTTACTTGAGGGAGATTTCTTTCAGGGAAATTTATTTAATGGAAATTTCCTTATGGGAGATTTCTTTAAGGGAGATTTACTTGAGGGAGATTTCTTTTGTCATGCAGGTGAAAGGGACCCAAAAAGCGACTTAAGCGAAAACAGTCACAATCCAGTAAAAGTAAATACAATCAAAAACACAACTTTCACTCGAAATGACGAGGACAAACTGGAGACTTCGATCTTGAACAGCAGGTGAACAGCAGGTTTGCCTCGGGAAGGCACTTGAACCAAACAGACTCAGACACCTGCTCACCACATGGCAGCATCTGAGGAAAACACGGCCACGACAGGGCGATACACAAACACATGCCGGTGAATTTTAGACAAGGAACCGACAGGGCAGAAGCGAATAACAAGGAGAGAAATAGGGACTCTAATCAGGGAAAAGGATCGGGAACAGGTGTGGGAAGACTAAATTATGATTAGGGGAATAGGAACAGCTGGGAGCAGGAACGGAACGATAGAGAGAAAGAGAGAGCGAGAGAGTGAGAGAGGGAGGGGGAGAGAGAGGGATAGAAAGAGGGAAAGAACCTAATAAGACCAGCAGAGGGAAACGAATAGAATGGGAAGCACAGGGACAAGACATGATAATAAATGACAAAACATGACAGTACCCCCCACTCACCGAGCGCCTCCTGGCGCACTCGAGGAGGAATCCTGGCGGCAACGGAGGAAATCATCAATGAGTGAACGGTCCAGCACGTCCCGAGACGGAACCCAACTCCTCTCCTCAGGACCGTAACCCTCCCAATCCACTAAGTATTGGTGACCCCGTCCCCGAGAACGCATGTCCATGATCTTATGTACCTTGTAAATAGGTGCGCTCTCGACAAGGACGGGAGGGGGAGGGGAAGACGAACGAGGGTGCGAAGAAAGGGCTTGACACAGGAGACATGGAAGACAGGATGGACGCGACGAAGATGTCGCGGAAGAAGCAGATCGCACAGCGACAGGATTGACGACCTGGGAGACACGGAACGGACCAATGAACCGCGGAGTCAACTTACGAGAAGCTGTCGTAAGAGGAAGGTTGCGAGTGGAAAGCCACACTCTCTGGCCGCAACAATACCTTGGACTCTTAATCCTGCGTTTATTGGCGGCTCTCACAGTCTGTGCCCTGTAACGGCAAAGTGCAGACCTCACCCTCCTCCAGGTGCGCTCACAACGTTGGACAAACGCTTGAGCGGAGGGAACGCTGGACTCGGCAAGCTGGGATGAGAACAGAGGAGGCTGGTAACCCAGACTACTCTGAAACGGAGATAACCCGGTAGCAGACGAAGGAAGCGAATTGTAGGCGTATTCTGCCCAGGGGAGCTGTTCTGCCCAAGACGCAGGGTTTCTGAAAGAAAGGCTGCGTAGTATGCGATCAATCGTCTGATTGGCCCTCTCTGCTTGACCGTTAGACTGGGGATGAAACCCGGAAGAGAGACTGACGGACGCACCAATCAAACGACAGAACTCCCTCCAAAACTGTGACGTGAATTGCGGGCCTCTGTCTGAAACGGCGTCTAACGGGAGGCCATGAATTCTGAACACATTCTCGATAATGATTTGTGCCGTCTCCTTAGCGGAAGGAAGTTTAGCGAGGGAATGAAATGTGCCGCCTTAGAGAACCTATCGACAACCGTAAGAATCACAGTCTTCCCCGCAGACAAAGGCAGACCGGTAATGAAGTCTAGGGCGATGTGAGACCATGGTCGAGAAGGAATGGGGAGCGGTCTGAGACGACCGGCAGGAGGAGAGTTACCCGACTTAGTCTGCGCGCAGTCCGAACAAGCAGCCACGAAACGGCGCGTGTCACGCTCCTGAGTCGGCCACCAAAAGCGCTGGCGAATAGACGCAAGAGTGCCTCGAACACCGGGATGACCAGCTAACTTGGCAGAGTGAGCCCACTGAAGAACAGCCAGACGAGTGGAAACAGGAACGAAAAGGAGGTTACTAGGACAAGCGCGCGGCGACGCAGTGTGCGTGAGTGCTTGCTTAACCTGTCTTTCAATTCCCCAGACTGTTAACCCGACAACACGCCCATAAGGAAGAATCCCCTCGGGATCAGTAGAAGCCACAGAAGAACTAAACAGACGGGATAAGGCATCAGGCTTGGTGTTCTTGCTACCCGGACGGTAAGAAATCACAAAC
>NW_025756068.1:0-6994 GCF_021184085.1 Oncorhynchus gorbuscha
GGCCCCTGGGCCGGAACCGCCCTCAAGGAGGCTTCGATCAGGCCCGCAGGATAATTTGAAAGTGGAAAAAATGCATAAAAGACATGGAATTAATATTTTTAATTCGCTGCAATTCATGGATGATCCGCTAAGGGGCGCACTCTTTCCATCAGAGTAGAAGACAAGCCGCATCACTGAGACAGACTGAAAACAGCAGACGGTATCAATGCGCCATCTGCTGCTTGTTACGACGTTGTTAATACCTTGGTCTCTACCTCTCCGCTACACCCTCATTAGCCAAAATGTCGTTATCCAAACGGAGAAAAGTAGATAAGGAGTGTAGAATTTTCAAAGAAAAATGGACCACGCCCTATTTATTTACAGAGATGCACGGAAAACCTTTGTGCTTGTGTGTTTGGCAACAAGTTTCTGGTATTGAAGGAATATAATATTCGACGCCACTACGAGACTCATCTGGCGAAAAAACTAGACTAACACCTTTAAAATGCTGCCTTAGATACTGTTTGCATTGAAAGAATACAGCTCTGTGAAGATGAATCCTTACTGTGGTGATTTAAAAAATGTGCACTTTAATGTTAGTCAGCAGCTTCAAAACAAAAGTTGTGTGATGGAATTCTACTGTTCATACAACTCCATAAATTTTCAGTATGTATTGTATGTGTATGTATGTTTCATGTATGAAGTTTACAGATTTACAGGACAGGCGAACACTTTCTTCATTACACATTTAAAATCACTCTCCTTAGTTTGTAAAAGGTGTACGCAGGATTACATTTAGATTTTATATGCGTATGTGTAAGTGGTTTAAAAATTCCTTTCTTTAAAAGTCTCATTTAATCTTAAAGTGCATTACTATATTTTTCAGTACCAATTAAAGTTTTGTGCTTTTGTACAATCAGTGGGATCAGTTGCAATGCATATTTGTGAATGATAAAAGTAAATTGCACATTTGTCTAAGGAAATATGAGGTGTTTCATGAAATGTTTTGTAAAAGGATAGTTCATTAAATTTCAATATTTTCCTAATGTTCTTGTGCTTCTTTACACCAAAAAAAAGGAAAGACACGATATTTTGGTTATTTATAGCAGAGTATGGTATAATTTTAATGGTCCGGCCCACTTGACATCTCCCTAGGCCGTATGTGGCCCACGATGCGAAATGAGTTTGACACCCCTGCTCTTAATGATCGGCTATGAAAAGCCAACTGACATTTACTCCTGAGGTGTTGATCTGTTGCACCCTCAACAACTACTGTGATTATTATTATTTGACCATGCTGGTCATTTATGAACATCTTGGCCATGTTCTGTTATAATCTCCACCCGGCACAGCCAGAAAAGTGCTGGCCACCCCTCATAGCCTGGTTCATCTCTAGGTTTCTTCCTAGGTTTTGGCCTTTCTAGGGAGTTTTTCCTAGCCACCGTGCTTCTACACCTGCATTGCTTGCTGTTTGGGGTTTTAGGCTGGGTTTCTGTACAGCACTTTGAGATATCAGCTGATATAAGAAGGGCTTTATAAATAAATTTGATTTGATCCAAACTCTTTTTTAGTTTGTCAATTTTTGCTAATTCACATAAATAGTACTCTTCCATTTCAGAGCCTGGATTTTTCCCCATGAGGCTAATATCCATAACATGTTGATATCAATTCATAAGTGGGCACACGTGTAGGCTTCTACATTGTGAAATCATTACAATACTCCTACTACAATGTTAAAAAATTCTACATTGTGACATTAATTCATTGAAATCATGAAACAACTACTTCATGTATGTATTTTCTAATATTTGATCAGAGATCTTTTATCAGATTATCTCTGGTCACAGCTATGAGATTTCTCCTGTGTGTGTTCTCTGGTGTTGAGTCAGGTGGCCAGATTTAGTAAATCTCTTCCCACATTGATCACAGCTATAAGGTTTCTCTCCTGTGTGTATTCTCTTGTGCACTGTCAGATCTCCAGATCGACTAAATCTCTTCCCACATTGATCACAGCTATAAGGTTTCTCTCCTGTGTGTGTTCTCTGGTGTAGAGTCAGATTGCCAGATTGACTAAAACTCCTCCCACATTGATCACAGCTATAAGGTTTCTCTCCTGTGTGTGTTCTCTGGTGTTGAGTCAGATTGCAAGATTGACTAAAACTCCTCCCACATTGATCACAGCTATAAGGTTTCTCTCCTGTGTGTGTTCTCTGGTGTAGAGTCAGGTGGCCAGATGTAGAAAATCTCTTCCCACATTGATCACAGCTAAAGGTTTCTCTCCTGTGTGTGTTCTCTGGGTGTACTTTCAGAGAGATTAATGTTGATTGACCACAGCTATAACGTTTCTCTCCTGTGTGTGTTCTCTGATGAATTTTAATGCCTGATGATGTGAATCTCTTCCCACAGTCAGAGCAGCAGTGAGTTCTCTTCCCTGTGGGTCTCTGTGGGTGTTTATTGAGGTGTTCTGATCTGGAGAGACTCTTCTCTGTCTCCTCAGCATCATGAGGTTGTTGAGGCTCCCCAGAGGATCCACGATAGTCACGTCTCTCTCCTGTGTGAACAACAAAGTCAGACAGATGATTAAAGGCCCACAACAGCGATAATCCAGTGTAAAGGTTGATGCCAACAGCATAGCCATGATGTTGTACAACAATTGATGTTTGTAATGAATGTTAAAATTGTCTTAAAATGAGCAAGAAGTCATATTTTGTCTTGTTTTCACATTAGTAGTAACATCTAAGATTGTAGACTAGAAATAAGTTATTCATGTTGTTGAAACTCTAAGCAGTGTGGTAGAAGACTTTTGGTCTACAATACAGGCCCCTTTGTGTTTTCTAAAATTGCGGCACGAGGGCAATTTGATTGCATAAACTCCTCCATGCTAATGACGAAACCACTAGTTATGGATGTCGTATATCTGGTGTGACAAGAGATGAAAAGAATCTGCCCACTCCATCAAGCAATGGGGACAGCAACACAGGGCATTCACGGGACCTCATGGAACCATGGACCACACCTGCAGAAACTGGACAACAGGGGGAAGCAGAGGAGATACCTATCATAGACTTCTCCCAGCTGACGCTTGACATGCCACCTACGCCGCCTCAAGTGGTAGAAACAACCAGCTGGTATCATTAAGTAGAATCAGCCAACAGTAACACGGAAGCAGCAGAATGGGAGTTAGTAGTGCATGACCTAGATTTAGAATAAGAAGCTTCCATTTAGACACAGGTCTAAGATGACATAATAAGCAATCTAACGTCCCAGTGTAAGCACTCAGTGTAAGCAATAAGCACGGTGCAAGCAGCAGGGCAGTGTCAGTGTGAAAGTGCAATTTAGCCACAGCTCCAGAAACTTGCGAACTTCCCTGTAAAAAGGTATATAAAGAGAACAGAGTGAGGCATGATCCTCACTGACATATGAGACAGACTTCATATGGAGAATCATCATAGGTAAATTTAATATTGCACTATACGCTTTTTGTTAGACTAGAACAATATTTGAAACACAGGGGTCTTGACACCTCTTGATCACAGACAAAGCGGCAGTCACACAGTGAGACATCAGGTACAGATGTGATTAGCAATACAAGGAAACAGCCAAGTACCAGTTACAATATATTGAGTCTATGCATAGAGTTGGAAGTGAATAGTATTAGGATATATGCTTTTTGTTAGACTAGAACAATATTTGAGAACTGGATAATTTTGCCTAAGTACTTATTGGATCAATATCTGAAGCTACTTGGTTGAACTTTGTGAACCCGAAACTGAGTCTCTGAAACACAGGGGTCTAGACACCTCTTGATCACAGACAAAGCGGCAGTCACACAGTGAGACATCAGGTACAGATGTGATTAGCAATACAAGGACACAGCCAAGTACCAGTTACAATATATTGAGTCCATACACAGAGTTGGAAGTGTATAAAGATATTGGAATTCGGAATCTAGCGTTAGTGCTGTGAGAATACCAATTACAGGAAAGTGACCAAGGGGCTGAGCATTTAAGGTAATTTAACTATTTTTGCTATTTAGTCAATATTGTTAGAAGTGTTAACGCATTTAAAGTTTTGCAATATTATCTGGCATAGCTTAAAGCATTAAGGATTGATTGAGCATTATTGATGTATTAGGAAACTGTAGAACCATTGAATTGTAATAATGTGTATAAGACAAAAAACAGAGTGACTTTAATAAAAGCTTGAAACTTTGACAACTAGGCCAGATCTGGAGAGAAAACGCCTTCAACACTCTCACTGAACAGAAAGTGACCCTGGTTATAGGTTAAAGTGATTGCACTAAAGAATATTTGGGGCGGCAGGGTAGCCTAGTGGTTAGAGCATTGGACTAGGAAGTTTTGAATCCCCGAGCTGACAAGGTACAAATCTGTCATTCTGCCCCTGAAACAGTTAACCCACTGTTCCTAGGCCGTCATTGAAAATAAGAATTTGTTCTTAACTGACTTGCCTAGTAAAATAAAGGTAAAATAAAAAAGTAAAAAATATTAATTGTGTGTCAAAATATATAACAATACTAGTTTCCAAGTGACTACTAGCTGACGAGCATAATAACCAATAGAATAAGTTATTAGGTATTGATATATACAGAGGTAAAAGAAACTTGAAGGTAAGGAAATATAGGAGGAATCCATAACACTCAGAATATTTAAATAGGAGTATATCTATCCAAGACCTCATACTAGACCGGAAAATAAGGGAGTGACAACGTGAACGAAGGAACAAACCCAACTCACGCGAAGGGCCATTACGAAGAAATAGAAGGGTTGGTAGGGCCGCACGCCACCTTGTTACACCGCAGTAACTAAAATCCTAAAGTACTCTGCCCAGCCAGAAGACGGGGTAGAGGCAACTGGTTAAATTATCATTATGACATCATGGATGGCCAGTCCTTGTCAAATCAAATCAAATTTTATTTGTCACATACACATGGTTAGCAGATGTTAATGCGAGTGTAGCGAAATGCTTGTGCTTCTAGTTCCGACAATGCAGTGATAACCAACAAGTAATCTAACTAACAATTCCAAAACTACTGTCTTATACACAGTGTAAGGGGATAAGGAACATGTACATAAGGATATATGAATGAGTGATGGTACAGAGCAGCATACAGTAGATGGTATCGAGTACAGTATATACATATGAGATGAGTGTGTAGACAAAGTAAACAAAGTGGCATAGTTAAAGTGGCTAGTGATACATGTGTTACATAAGGATGCAGTCGATGATGTAGAGTACAGTATATACATATGCATATGAGATGAATAATGTAGGGTAAGTAACATTATATAAGGTAGCATTGTTTAAAGTGGCTAGTGATATATTTACATCATTTCCCATCAATTCCCATTATTAAAATGGCTGGAGTTGGGTCAGTGTCAATGACAGTGTGTTGGCAGCAGCCACTCAGTGTTAGTGGTGGCTGTTTAACAGTCTGATGGCCTTGAGATAGAAGCTGTTTTTCAGTCTCGGTCCCAGCTTTGATGCACCTGTACTGACCTCGCCTTCTGGATGATAGCGGGTGAACAGGCAGTGGTTCGGGTGGTTGATGTCCTTGATGATCTTTATGGCCTTCCTGTAACAACGGGTGGTGTAGGTGTCCTGGAGGGCAGGTAGTTCACCCCCGGTGATGCGTTGTGCAGTCCTCACTACCCTCTGGAGAGCCTTACGGTTGAGGGCGGAGCAGTTGCCGTACCAGGCGGTGATACAGCCCGCCAGGATGCTCTCGATTGTGCATCTGTAGAGGTTTGTGTGCTTTTGGTGATGTGTCACTCTTTCAGCCTCCTGAGGTTGAATAGGCGCTGCTGCTTCTTCTTCACGACGCTGTCAGTGAGTGGACCAATTCAGTTTGTCTGTGATGTGTATGCCGAGGAACTTAAAACTAGCTACCCTCTCCACTACTGTTCCATCGATGTGGATAGGGGGTGTTCCCTCTGCTGTTTCCTGAAGTCCACAATCATCTCCTTAGTTTTGTTGACGTTGAGTGTGAGGTTATTTTCCTGACACCACACTCCGAGGGCCCTCACCTCCTCCCTGTAGGCCGTCTCGTCGTTGTTGGTAATCAAGCCTACCACTGTTGTGTCGTCCGCAAACTTGATGATTGAGTTGGAGGCGTGCGTGGCCACGCAGTCGTGGGTGAACAGGGAGTACAGGAGAGGGCTCAGAACGCACCCTTGTGGGGCCCCGTGTTGAGGATCAGCGGGGAGGAGATGTTGTTGCCTACCCTCACCACCTGGGGGCGGCCCGTCAGGAAGTCCAGTACCCAGTTGCACAGGGCGGGGTCGAGACCCAGGGTCTCGAGCTTGATGACGAGCTTGGAGGGTACTATGGTGTTGAATGCCGAGCTGTAGTCGATGAACAGCATTCTCACATAGGTATTCCTCTTGTCCAGGTGGGTTAGGGCAGTGTGCAGTGTGGTTGAGATTGCATCGTCTGTGGACCTATTTGGGCGGTAAGCAAATTGGAGTGGGTCTAGGGTGTCAGGTAGGGTGGAGGTGATATGGTCCTTGACTAGTCTCTCAAAGCACTTCATGATGACGGAAGTGAGTGCTACGGGGCGGTAGTCGTTTAGCTCAGTTACCTTAGCTTTCTTGGGAACAGGAACAATGGTGGCCCTCTTGAAGCATGTGGGAACAGCAGACTGGTATAGGGATTGATTGAATATGTCCGTAAACACACCGGCCAGCTGGTCTGCGCATGCTCTGAGGGCGCGGCTGGGGATGCCGTCTGGGCCTGCAGCCTTGCGAGGGTTAACACGTTTAAATGTCTTACTCACCTCGGCTGCAGTGAAGGAGAGACCGCATGTTTCCGTTGCAGGCCGTGTCAGTGGCACTGTATTGTCCTCAAAGCGGGCAAAAAGTTATTTAGTCTGCCTGGGAGCAAGACATCCTGGTCCGTGACTGGGCTGGATTTCATCTTGTAGTCCGTGATTGACTGTAGACCCTGCCACATGCCTCTTGTGTCTGAGCCATTGAATTGAGATTCCACTTTGTCTCTG
>NW_025756069.1:0-6993 GCF_021184085.1 Oncorhynchus gorbuscha
ACTCATCTCATATGGATATACTGTATTCTATACTATTCTACTGTATCTTAGTCTAGGCATCACTCATCTCATATGGATATACTGTATTCTATACTATTCTACTGTATCTTAGTCTATGCATCACTCATCTCATATGGATATATTCTATACTATTTCTAATGCTGCTCTGACATTGCTCATCCAAGTATTTTTATATTCTTAATTTCATTCCTTTATATTGTGTGAATTGTTAGACATCACTGCACTGTTGGTGCTAGAAACAAGCATTTCGCTACACCCACAATAACATCTGCTAAACACGTCTATGTGACGAACACAATTTGATTTGACTAAGCCCTGCTGTCCACCAAGTAATATAATATATGCCATTTAGCAGACGCTTTTATCCAAAGCGACTTACAGTCATGTGTGCATACATTCTACGTATGGGTGGTCCCGGGAATTGAACCCACTACCCTGGCGTTACAAGCGCCATGCTCTACCAACTGAGCTACAGAAGTCACATCACAACATGAGAAAGTCCTTTAAAAATGGCAAACCAACAGCTGAGCTTTTCTCAGAAGAGGCTCCATACACAAACGCAGTGGAAAAATATACACTTGAAGTGTCACAGTCCACCAGTCGAACCACGACACAAGTGAATGTATCATTGGGCACTAGGTGGAGGAGATGGACCTGTAACATGTGGTTAGTCCATTTATTGCACATGGTACAGAACGGGAACAAAGAGGACCTTTGTGTTGGACAGTACAGCGCCGCCCCCACCCAACCCACCCATCCCCCAGCCCTAGATACTCCCCGTGAGACAGTCCTCGAGCAGAGCGTCTCCATAGAGTTAACATGGGCCCTTTTCATTTAGAGGGGATGAACAAGGCTCAGCAGGAATGTAGCACTTCCCCAGTATACCTGAACCAACCACACGTCTACGGATGCCTCAGGGAAGTCCAAGATCTGACCTGGGCCGCATGCAGTCGAAAGAGGAAATTGAATGAGGCGCCCAGGACTGGAAGAGTCTAATCTCTCCTGAACCATTTCATCACTCAGATCTGCCATTGTCCAATAGTTGGTTCTGTTGGTTAGCCAACGCTATAGTCAGTGGTCCTGTGTAGCTCAGTTGGTAGAGCATGGCGCTTGTAACGCCAGGGTAGTGGGTTCGATCCCCGGGACCACCCATACGTAGAATGTATGCACACATGACTGTAAGTCGCTTTGGATAAAAGCGTCTGCTAAATGGCATATATTATTATTATTATTATAAAAATGAGGCATGATAGTTCTCCAGTCCTAGAGGAGGACTGGAGCACTAAAAAAGGTCAGAGGAACTGCAAGTCACGGCTACAGCGCAACATGAAAAGACCTTTGCTGGCTAAAAATACTGCAGCTTTAGCCCAATTAGCATACCCCACAACCTGCTAGCATATCGCTAGGCCATTAATGTGGCATTCAACAGCACTGGGAATCCAGGGGGTTTAGAAAACAGTCTGAGGAGCAAGAGTGACACACACAGCTTCAAATAACAAGAGAGCCTGATATTAGATAATGATGCAACAGGCTCCTCCCACACAGCTAGTGGGCTGTAGTCTATAGTGGGCTGTAGTCTATAGTGGGCTGTAGTCTATAGTGGGCTGTAGTCTATAGTGGGCTGTAGTCTATAGTGGGCTGTAGTCTATAGTCTCTGCTGCCCTACCAAGAAAAAAGGTAGTAACTGCTGAGAAAAATACCTTTTATTTACCCCGGTTTCACAGTATCTTTATACAGTTACTGATAACATGACCCACATTTCCTCCTGAACACAGAGGCAGGACACTTGTCCACATGATTAAGCACGTTTTAATGGAACTGTGGGCTGTAGTCTATACTGGGCTGTAGTCTATACTGGGCTGTAGTCTATACTGGGCTGTAGTGAGAGACGGCATTCTTGGGAGACATTCTCCTGTGTGATACCAGCCCAGACAGAGACACTAGATTCTCCTGTGTGATACCAGCCCAGACAGAGAGACACTAGATTCTCCTGTGTGATACCAGCCCAGACAGAGAGACACTAGATTCTCCTGTGTGATACCAGCCCAGGCAGAGAGACACTAGATTCTCCTGTGTGATACCAGCCCAGGCAGAGAGACACTAGATTCTCCTGTGTGATACCAGCCCAGGCAGAGAGACACTAGATTCTCCTGTGTGATACCAGCCCAGGCAGAGAGACACTAGATTCTCCTGTGTGATATCAGCCCAGGCAGAGAGACACTAGATTCTCCTGTGTGATACCAGCCCAGACAGAGAGACACTAGATTCTCCTGTGTGATACCAGCCCAGACAGAGAGACACTAGATTCTCCTGTGTGATACCAGCCCAGACAGAGACACTAGATTCTCCTGTGTGATACCAGCCCAGACAGAGACACTAGATTCCTGCCAACAGTCACTTCAGTCCGCCAGAACGAGTCTGCTCTTGAAAGCACGTGGCACTATTAAGCAAACTAATTGGTGTCCCGAACCATAGATGGAATATTTGAGCCATATTAGACAGAGCTGCTTCACGGATTCACTGTTTTGATGAGGGTGGACTGCTGCTAGCTTTATTGAGCTAGCCAGACGAACTGCAATATGTTCCTGTTTAAAAGGGATTATTAATGTGTTATTGCAGAGAACATACACAAAGCAGTGTGTTTGCAATAGGCCCAAAAGTCTATCTTTCCAAAGTTAAAACTGTAGCATATTCAAACGTGTTAAAATATCCAGTTTCAGTTTTCCTATTACGGATGAGGACACGTTAGTACCAACAGGCTTGGTAAAATACACTATTCAATTACTACGTGTCCCCTGATGACTAATCAGTACAAACCAGAACTACTTTTCAAGCCTGCCCTCCCTCAAATAGTTTAATTCCAACGAAGTGACTTCCCAAACTGGGTCTCAAAGCTTAGAAAACGCTATAAAAACAAGTCTGCCATGAAAGAGCGCGTTGTTCTCACTCTACACCTGCTAAATTCACCATGATGTTCTCTGAATGCTCTGAAGTGCCATTAGAGAGAGAGAGAACGAGATACTTCTAGGATGCCCGGCTCCATTTATATAAATGGCCTGCCAACAGGTTGCCTGAAGACCCACGTTGAATTTTACTTCAGGTAGAAATCAAAATGGCATTTGTCACACGCGCTGACTACAACAGGTGTAGTAGACCTTACCATGAAACGCTGAATACAACAGGTGCAGTAGACCTTACCATGAAACGCTGACTACAACAGGTGTAGTAGACCTCACAGTGAAACGCTGAATACAACAGGTGTAGTAGACCTCACAGTGAAACGCTGAATACAACAGGTGTAGTAGACCTCACAGTGAAACGCTGAATACAACAGGTGTAGTAGACCTCACAGTGAAACGCTGAATACAACAGGTGTAGTAGACCTCACAGTGAAATGCTGAATACAACAGGTGCAGTAGACCTTACAGTGAAATGTTTACTTACAAGCCCCTAACCAACAATGTAGTTCCAGAAATATTTACTAAAGGAACTAAAATTTTAAAAAGTTGTGACAAGAAAATGACATAACAACAAGACTATATACAGGGGATGTATCGGTACTGAGTCAATGTGCGGGGATACAGGGTAGTCGAGGTAATTAGTGGAGTGAGTAGTAGCAGTGTCAAAACTTCCGCGTTATGGCCGAGCCTACCCAAACACTTCCGCGTTATGGCCGAGCCTACCCAAACACTTCAGCGTTATGGCCGAGCCTACCCAAGCCACTTCCGCGTTATGGCCGAGCCTACCCAAGCACTTCGGCGTTATGGCCGAGCTCCTGCCCAAACACTTCCGCGTTATGGCCGAGCCTACCCAAACACTTCAACGCGCTATGGCCGAGCCTACCCAAACACTTCCGCGTTATGGCGAGCCTGCCCACCTCCGCGTTATGGCGAGCCTACCCAAACACTTCCGCGTTATGGCCAGAGCCTACCCAAACACTTCCGCGTTATGGCCGAGCCTACCCAAACACTTCCGCGTTATGGCCGAGCCTACCCAAACACTTCCGCGTTATGGCCGAGCCTACCCAAACACTTCCGCGTTATGGCCGAGCCTACCCAAACACTTCCGCGTTATGGCCGAGCCTACCCAAACTGCAAACACTTCCAGCTGATTGCAAGGAAACCTGCAATTATACGGGGCCCTATGGGACTCCCAATAACAGCCGGTTGTGATACAGCCTGGAATCGAACCAGGGTCTGTAATGATGCCTCTTGCACTGAGATGCAGTGCCTTAGACCGCTGCGCCACTCGGGAGTCAGAGTGCATCACTTGCAATGAGTCAGATTGGATTTTCAATCAACAGCCTACCTGCCCCACAGGTCACCGCTTTCCTGTGGATCCCATCCATCAGAACAGCAACCAGTAACGTGTCAATATAAATTGTACTCGACATTCTGCCCTGTAGAGACTGTTTAAAGTTGTTTACAGAGACTTCTTTAAGACTGATCTCCATGGTAACAGTGATGTTTAGGCAAGCCGACGGACAGTGAGCAGACTACTGACCTACGTGCATAGCAGCCATTTCCAGTAGTAGTAAGGCCGGAGTCTTAAAATGGGCCTGGACATAAGTAGTGGCCTGTGAGGAACAGGGTAGCATTTCAGCCTGGGGCTGTAGCCAAGACAGAGGCCACTATTCACCAGGGGTCTCACGGGATGTACAGGGTTAATGTCAGCCAGTGCCCATCTCAAATTCAACCCCACCCTGTAGAGCCCCTCAGAATAACTCCCAGAGTTAGAGGGCAGTGTCATGACAGGACCCTGTGTTCAGACTTTAAGCTTGATAAAGACCTTACTTAGAGAAAAGTCAACCCCCCTCCTGTACCCCGTAAAACACCTCAGAATAACTCAGGGTTAGAGAGGCGGTATCGTGACAGGACCCTGTGTTGACAAAGACCCGTTTGACATATGTAGATTGAGCTATTTAAAAATGGTTAAACCACAAACACTACAAATGGACAGCAGACTGCTAGCATCCAACCTACAGGACAGCAGACTGCTAGCATCCAACCTACAGGACAGCAGACTGCTAGAGGCCAGCCAACCTACAGGGCAGCAGACTGCTAGCATCCAGCCTACAGTACAGCAGACTGCTAGCATCCCAGCCGGCTGACAGACTGCTAGAGGCCAGCAGACTGCTAGAGGCCAGCCTACAGTACAGCAGACTGCTAGAGGCCAGCCTACAGGCCAGCAGACTGCTAGAGGCCAGCCTACAGGCCAGCAGACTGCTAGAGGCCAGCCTACAGTGCCAGCAGACTGCTAGAGGCCAGCCTACAGGCCAGCAGACTGCTAGAGGCCAGCCTACAGTACAGCAGACTGCTAGAGGCCAGCCTACAGTACAGCAGACTGCTAGAGGCCAGCCTACAGTACAGCAGACTGCTAGAGGCCAGCCTACAGTACAGCAGACTGCTAGAGGCCAGCCTACAGTACAGCAGACTGCTAGAGGCCAGCCTACAGGCACAGCAGACTGCTAGAGGCCAGCCTACAGTACAGCAGACTGCTAGAGGCCAGCCTACAGGCACAGCAGACTGCTAGAGGCCAGCCTACAGTACAGCAGACTGCTAGAGGCCAGCCTACAGTACAGCAGACTGCTAGAGGCCAGCCACGACCCAATAGGAAATACCACAGATATTTGGAATGCTGCACATCTTGCCTCGACATAGTAGGAAAAGCAGCACATTTAATACCAGCAGACCATGGAAACACTACTACAATATGCTGCATGACCTACCAGCAGACCATGGAAACACTACTACAATATGCTGCATGACCTACCAGCAGACCATGAAAACACTACTACAATATGCTGCATGACCTACCAGCAGACCATGAAAACACTACTACAATATGCTGCATGACCTACCAGCAGACCATGGAAACACTACTACAATATGCTGCATGACCTACCAGCAGACCATGAAAACACTACTACAATATGCTGCATGACCTACCAGCAGACCATGGAAACACTACTACAATATGCTGCATGACCTACCAGCAGACCATGAAAACACTACTACAATATGCTGCATGACCTACCAGCAGACCATGAAAACACTACTACAATATGCTGCATGACCTACCAAAGCGGCAGATTTTCTCATGAAAACACTCACTACAATATTTGTACACCTACCAGCAGACCATGGAAACATACTACTACAATATGCTGCATGACCTACCAGCAGACCATGAAAACACTACTACAATATGCTGCATGACCTACCAGCAGACCATGAAAACACTACTACAATATGCTGCATGACCTACCAGCAGACCATGAAAACACTACTACAATATGCTGCAATGACCTACCAGCAGACCATGAAAACACTACTACAATATGCTGCATGACCTACCAGCAGACCATGAAAACACTACTACAATATGCTGCATGACCTACCAGCAGACCATGGAAACACTACTACAATATGCTGCATGACCTACCAGCAGACCATGAAAACACTACTACAATATGCTGCATGACCTACCAGCAGACCATGGAAACACTACTACAATATGCTGCATGACCTACCAGCAGACCATGGAAAACACTACTACAATATGCTGCATGACCTACCAGCAGACCATGAAAACACTACTACAATATGCTGCATGACCTACCAGCAGACCATGAAAACACTACTACAATATGCTGCATGACCTACCAGCAGACCATGGAAACACTACTACAATATGCTGCATGACCTACCAGCAGACCATGGAAAACACTACTACAATATGCTGCATGACCTACCAGCAGACCATGAAAACACTACTACAATATGCTGCATGACCTACCAGCAGACCATGAAAAACACTACTACAATATGCTGCATGACCTACCAGCAGACCATGGAAACACTACTACAATATGCTGCATGACCTACCAGCAGACCATGGAAACACTACTACAATATGCTGCATGACCTACCAGCAGACCATGAAAACACTACTACAATATGCTGCATGACC
>NW_025756070.1:0-6992 GCF_021184085.1 Oncorhynchus gorbuscha
ACTGAGGAGAACGTCAGGCTTGCTGAGCTCCCAGTTATCCTCATCCACGGAGGTATGCACCGGGGACGAGGCTGGTGTCGTGACCGGGGAGAAGTGATGGCTCTGCGCTCTGAGGCGGCTCGGCGTGCTGGTCGTCTGCAGTCACCTGGAGGAGAGATAGCTTTAAGTTCCCGCTCTCGTCAATGTTTTCAACTCTTCGCTGAAAATTCAAAATGTAGATGTGGTCAACTGATTTCCTTTCATTAGTAAGATAAACTGAATTTAACTCTATCTAGTCAGTAAACATACAAAATCTAACAAGAAATACTATTCACCTGAGTTGCAGTTGGATCAGAGTCCTCTACTGGCCTCTGGTGGAAGGAGATCACTTTGGCTGTTGGTGGAGTGGCCTCCTGAACCGGACCTGTCTCAGGGGCCTGGACCGAGGCAGAGGCAGCAGTGGTGGGCGTGGCGTCCTGAACCGGACCTGTTTCAGGGGCCTGGACCGAGGCAGAGGCAGCAGTGGTGGGGGTGCATTCAGTCTGGGACAGGGCTGGGTTTAGGTCTGACACCGGCAAGGTGAGAGTGGTTTCAGACAGGACTATATGAGATGGGTTATCCTCCAGAGATCCCGTTGCTACAGGACCAGGCTGAGAGGAGGCAGCGTTATCAGAGTGAGAGAGTGGAGGCTGTGGTTCAGAGACCACTGTGGCAGGCAAGGTGCTGCCTGGGTGGCTGTGACAGGTTTACTGCTGCTTCCAGAGCCTGGGGAACTGGCTCTGGGGAGGCACCAGCGATGGGAGCCTCAGCAACTGAACTCGTGGGGACTACTGGCTGGCCACCATCCTCCGGACAGGCAGCAATCTCAGGGCTGAGTGACTCTGAAGGTGGTGCTGGCCGAGCTGGGAGGACCATAGAAGATGTAGGGTCATCAGAGCTCTCTGAGATGGGCAGAGATGGGCTGGTAGGAGGAGCAGCAGGAGAAGGATCTGGGGAAACAAAAGCAGATTAGACTTTTAAAAAGGAAATGAGTTGTGGTATATAAGAATAAGGCACATCAACATCCCCAACAGATGTACCCTCCGTGTTCTGTCTAAGATTTATCGTGATGGTGAAGCCTGGTGGAAAATGTCCTGAGATGAATCAAGTGGACCAGTCGTTTACAGCATTTAATCAATTCTATTATTTTAACTAGGCAAGTCATTTTAAGAACAAATTCTTATTTACAATGACGGCCTAGAAACAGTTGGGTAACTGCCTTGTTCAGGGGGCAGAACAATAGATGTTTACCTTGTCAGCTCAGGGATTTGATCTAGCAATCTTTCAGTTGCTCTAACCACTAGGCTACCTGCCACCCCTAATAAATTCTGGCTCTGGTGAGCTTATAAAGCCCTTTATACACCACCCTTATGAAGCCCTTTATACACCAGCCTTATAAAGCCCTTTATACACCACCCTTATAAAGCCCTTTATACACCACCCTTATGAAGCCCTTTATCCATCACCCTTATAAAGCCCTTTATACACCACCCTTATAAAGCCCTTTATACACCACCCTTATAAAGCCCTTTATACACCACCCTTATAAAGCCCTTTACACATCACCCTTATGAAGCCCTTATGAAGGACCATGCCCCAGGACTACCTGACATGATGACTCCTTGCTGTCCCCAGTCCACCTGGCCATGCTGCTGCTCCAGTTTCAACTGGCCTGGGCCCTAGGACCATGTCCCAGGACTACCTGACATGAGGACTCCTTGCTGTCCCCAGTCCACCTGGCCATGCTCCTGCTCCAGTTTCAACTGACCGGAGCCCTAGGACCGTGCCCCAGGACTACCTGACATGATGGCTCCTTGCTGTCCCCAGTCCACCTGACTGTGCTGCTGCTCCAGTTTCAACTGTTCTGCCTTATTATTATTTGACCATGCTGGTCATTTATGAACATTTGAACATCTTGGTCATGTTCTGTTATAATCTCTACCCGGCACAGCCAGAAGAGGACTGGCCACCCCACATAGCCCGGTTCCTCTCTAGGTTTCTTCCTAGGTTTTGGCCTTTCTAGGGAGTTTTTCCTAGCCACCGTGCTTTTACACCTGCATTGTTTGCTGTTTGGGGTTTTAGGCTGGGTTTCTGTACAGCACTTTGAGATATCAGCTGATGTACGAAGGGCTATATAAATAAATTTGATTTGATTTGATTTACACATCACCCTTATAAAGCCCTTTATACACCACCGATATAAAGCCCTTTATACACCACCGATATAAAGCCCTTTATCCATCAATGTTTTTCACAAAGTGCTGTACAGATACCCAGTTTAAAACCCCAAAGACTGAGAAATGCTGGTGCAGAGGCACAGTGGCCTGGAAAACCTCCCTAGAAAGGCAGGACCCTAGGAAGAAACCTAGAGAGGAACCAGGCTATGAGGGCTAACAGGCTCAGAGAGGCCAACAAAAAAAGTAATTTTCACCTCTCGTCATAACCACAATTTTGAACGGAGTCACAGACAAAGGTACTAGTGTCTAGTGATGTTTTATCACAAAGGTACTAGTGTCTAGTGATGTTTTATCACAAAGGTACTAGTGTCTAGTGATGTTTTATCACAAAGGTACTAGTGTCCAGTGATGTTTATCACAAAAGGTACTAGTGTCTGATGTTTTATCACAAAGGTACTAGTGTCTAGTGATGTTTTTATCACAAAGGTACTAGTGTCTAGTGATGTTTTATCACAAAGGTACTAGTGTCCAGTGATGTTTTATCACAAAGGTACTAGTGTCTGATGTTTTATCACAGACAAAGGTACTAGTGTCTAGTGATGTTTTATCACAGACAAAGGTACTAGTGTCTAGTGATGTTTTATCACAGACAAGACACTAGTGTCTAGTGATGTTTTATCACAAAGGTACTAGTGTCTAGTGATGTTTTTATCACAGACAAAGGTACTAGTGTCCAGTGATGTTTTATCACAACAAAGGTACTAGTGTCCGGTGATGTTTTATCACAGACAAAGGTACTAGTGTCTAGTGATGTTTTATCACAGACAAGGTACTAGTGTCTAGTGATGTTTATCACAGACAAAGGTACTAGTGTCTAGTGATGTTTTTCACAGACAAATCACAGACAAGGTACTAGTGTCCTAGTGATGTTTATCACAAAGGTACTAGTGTCAGTGATGTTTTATCACAAGGTACTAGTGTCAGTGATGTTTTATCACAAGGTACTAGTGTCTAGTGATGTTTTATCAGACAAAGGTACTAGTGTCTAGTGATGTTTATCACAAAGGTACTAGTGTCTAGTGATGTTTTATCACAAAGGTACTAGTGTCTAGTGATGTTTTATCACAAAGGTACTAGTGTCCAGTGATGTTTTATCACAAAGGTACTAGTGTCTAGTGATGTTTTATCACAAAGGTACTAGTGTCTAGTGATGTTTTTATCAGACAAAGGTTACTAGTGTCTAGTGATGTTTTATCACAGACAAAGGTACTAGTGTCTGGTGATGTTTTATCACAGACAAAGGTACTAGTGTCTAGTGATGTTTTATCACAGACAAAGGTACAAGTGATGTTTTATCACAAAGGTACTAGTGTCTAGTGATGTTTTATCACAAAGGTACTAGTGTCTAGTGATGTTTTATCACAGACAAAGGTACTAGTGTCTAGTGATGTTTTTCACAGACAAATCTAGTGTCTGGTGATGTTTTACAAAAGTACTAGTGTCTAGTGATGTTTTATCACAGACAAAAGGTAGTGTAGTGTCTAGTGATGTTTTATCACAGACAAGGTACTAGTGTCTAGTGATGTTTTATCACAGACAAAGGTACTAGTGTCCAGTGATGTTTTATCACAGACAAAGGTACTAGTGTCCAGTGATGTTTATCACAAAGGTACTAGTGTCTAGTGATGTTTTATCACAGACAAAGGTACTGATGTTTTATGTACTAGTGTCCAGTGATGTTTTATCACAAAGGTACTAGTGTCTAGTGTTTTATCCAGTGATGTTTTTATCACAAAGGTACTAGTGTCTAGTGATGTTTTTCACAAATCTAGTGTCTAGTGATGACAAAGGTATAGTGTCTAGTGATGTTTTATCACAGACAAAGGTACTAGTGTCTAGTGATGTTTTATCACAGACAAAGGTACTGAGTGTCTAGTGATGTTTATCACAAAGGTACTAGTGTCTAGTGATGTTTTTATCACAAAGGTACTAGTGTCTAGTGATGTTTATCACAAGGTACTAGTGTCTAGTGATGTTTTATCACAAAGGTACTAGTGTCTAGTGATGTTTTATCACAAAGGTACTAGTGTCCAGTGATGTTTTATCACAAAGGTACTAGTGTCTAGTGATGTTTTATCACAAAGGTACTAGTGTCTAGTGATGTTTTATCACAAAGGTACTAGTGTCTAGTGATGTTTTTATCACAAAGGTACTAGTGTCCAGTGATGTTTTATCACAAAGGTACTAGTGTCTAGTGATGTTTTATCACAGACAAAGGTACTAGTGTCTAGTGATGTACTGAGTGTCTAGTGATGTTTTATCACAAGGTACTAGTGTCTAGTGATGTTTTATCACAAAGGTACTAGTGTCTAGTGATGTTTATCACAAAGGTACTAGTGTCTAGTGATGTTTTACAGACAAAGGTACTAGTGTCTAGTGATGTTTTATCACTGACAAAGGTACTAGTGTCTAGTGATGTTTTATCACTGACAAAGGTACTAGTGTCTAGTGATGTTTTATCACAAGGTACTAGTGTCTAGTGATGTTTTATCACAAAGGTACTGAGAGTGTCTAGTGATGTTTTATCACAAAGGTACTAGTGTCTAGTGATGTTTTTATCACAAAGGTACTAGTGTCTAGTGATGTTTTATCACAAGGTACTAGTGTCCAGTGATGTTTTATCACAAAGGTACTAGTGTCTAGTGATGTTTTATCACAAAGGTACTAGTGTCTAGTGATGTTTTATCACAAAGGTACTAGTGTCTAGGGATGTTTTATCACAAGGTACTAGTGTCCAGTGATGTTTATCTAAAAGGTACTAGTGTCTAGTGATGTTTTATCACAGACAAAGGTATAGTGTCTAGTGATGCTTTATCACAGACAAAGGTACTAGTGTCTAGTGATGTTTATCACAGACAAAGGTACTAGTGTCTAGTGATGTTTTTATCACAAAGGTACTAGTGTCTAGTGATGTTTTATCACAAAGGTACTAGTGTCTAGTGATGTTTCACTGTAAAGTCTGTTTTTTTATTTGATTTTACAACACACTTTAAAATAAGTTTGATTTAATGTAATGGTGACTTACTGGTCTGGTTGTGCTTGGTCCTCTGCCCTCAGTTCATCAGCCAGGTCTGATGCTCACCACCTCCAGAGCTGATATCAACTCTTCTGGCCAGTTCATTCTCTTCTGTACATAGTCAGCAGGATCTGCATTGCAGCGGAGTTACCGACACAATTCCTCATGGCCTGGATCTCCTCCTATGAATATGATGAATGAGAATATTTGAAAAACTAGAACTGCGCCACCGCATTGGTGCAGGGTTTGCTTCCATTCAGCCACAAAAAGCAGTGGTGAGGTCGGGCACTGACGTTGGGGCGGGAGGCCCGGGTATGGGCTTTTTGTGGTTTCCCAAAATCGGTATCTGCGTTGAAAAAAAATCGTGCTCGGTCGACCTCTAGTCCATACAGAAATGGTTTGTCGAGATCAATATGTAAGAACTTGACTGGCCTGCACAGTGCCCTGACCTCAACCCCATCGAACTCCTTTGGGATGAATTGGAACGCGACTGCGAACCGACCTGTCGCCCAACATCAGTGCCCGACCTCACCAATGCTTTTGTGGCTGAATGGAAGCAAACCTGCAGTAATGTTCCAAAATCTAGTGGAAAGCTGTTATAGCAGCGAAGGGGAACCAACTCCATATTCATCCCCATGATTTTGGAATCAGATATTGTCCACATACTTTTGGTCATGTAGTGTACCTGACTATACACAGCCATAAACCAACCCATACCTGACTATACACAGCCATAACCAACCCATACCTGACTATACACAGCCATAACCAACCCTAACCCATACCTGATTATACACAGCCATAACCAACCCATACTGACTATACACAGCCATAACCAACCCATACCTGACTATACACAGCCATAACCAACCCATACCTGACTATACACAGCCATGGCAACCCTAACCCATACCTGACTATACACAGCCATAACCAACCCTAACCCATACCTGACTATACACAGCCATAACCAACCCTAACCCATACCTGACTATACACACCATAACCAACCCTAACCCATACCTGACTAGACACAGCCATAACCAACCCTAACCCATACCTGACTAGACACAGCCATAACCAACCCATACAGCCATAACCAACCCTAACCCATACCTGACTAGACACAGCCATAACCAACCTAACCCAACCTGACTAGACACACTCCATAACATACCTGACTAGACACAGCCATAACCAACCCAACCCTAACAGCCATAACCAACCTGACTATACACACAGCCAACCAACCCTAACCCATACCTGACAGCCATAACCAACCCATACCTGACTATACACAGCCATAACAAACCCTAACCCATACCTGACTATACACAGCCATAACCAACCTAACCCATACCTGACTATACACCCTAACCAACCCTAATACCTGACTATACACAGCCATACCTGACTATAACCCATAACCCATACATACCTGACTAGACACAGCCATAACCAACCCTAACCCATACCTGACTATACACAGCCATAACCAACCCATACCTGACTATACACAGCCATAACCATACCTGACTCCTAACCCATACCTGACTATACACAGCCATAACCAACCCATACCTGACTATACACAGCCATAACAAACCCTAACCCATACCTGACTATACACAGCCATAACCAACCCTAACCCATACCTGACTATACACAGCCATAACCAACCCTAACCCATACCTGACTATACACAGCCATAACCAACCCTA
>NW_025756071.1:0-6991 GCF_021184085.1 Oncorhynchus gorbuscha
TACACATGGTTAGCAGATGTTAATGCGAGTGTAGCGAAATGCTTGTGCTTCTAGTTCCGACAATGCAGTGATAACCAACAAGTAATCTAACTAACAATTCCAAAACTACTGTCTTATACACAGTGTAAGGGGATAAGGAACATGTACATAAGGATATATGAATGAGTGATGGTACAGAGCAGCATACAGTAGATGGTATCGAGTACAGTATATACATATGAGATGAGTGTGTAGACAAAGTAAACAAAGTGGCATAGTTAAAGTGGCTAGTGATACATGTGTTACATAAGGATGCAGTCGATGATGTAGAGTACAGTATATACATATGCATATGAGATGAATAATGTAGGGTAAGTAACATTATATAAGGTAGCATTGTTTAAAGTGGCTAGTGATATATTTACATCATTTCCCATCAATTCCCATTATTAAAATGGCTGGAGTTGGGTCAGTGTCAATGACAGTGTGTTGGCAGCAGCCACTCAGTGTTAGTGGTGGCTGTTTAACAGTCTTTATGGCCTTGAGATAGAAGCTGTTTTTCAGTCTCTCGGTCCCAGCTTTGATGCACCTGTACTGACCTCGCCTTCTGATGATAGCGGGGTGAACAGGCAGTGGTTCGGGTGGTTGATGTCCTTGATGATCTTTATGGCCTTCCTGTAACAACGGGTGGTGTAGGTGTCCTGGAGGGCAGGTAGTTTGCCCCCGGTGATGCGTTGTGCAGTCCTCACTACCCTCTGAGAGCCTTACGGTTGAGGGGCGGAGCAGTTGCCGTACCAGGCGGTGATACAGCGCCAGGATGCTCTCGACAGTGCATCTGTAGAAGTTTGTGAGTGCTTTTGGTGACAAGCCGAATTTCTTCAGCCTCCTGAGGTTGACAGGCGCTGCTGCGCTTCTTCACGACGCTGTCAGTGTGAGTGGACCAATTCAGTTTGTCTGTGATGTGTATGCCGAGGAACTTAAAACTAGCTACCCTCTCCACTACTGTTCCATCGATGTGGATAGGGGGGTGTTCCTCTGCTGTTTCCTGAAGTCCACAATCATCTCCTTAGTTTTGTTGGCGTTGAGTGTGAGGTTATTTTCCTGACACCACACTCGAGGGCCCTCACCTCCTCCCTGTAGGCCGTCTCGCCGTTGTTGGTAATCAAGCCTACCACTGTTGTGTAGTCCGCAAACTTGATGATTGAGTTGGAGGCGTGCGTGGCCACGCAGTCAAACAGGGAGTACAGGAGAGGGCTCAGAACGCACCCTTGTGGGGCCCCCCGTGTTGAGGATCAGCGGGGGAGGAGATGTTGTTGCCTACCCTCACCACCTGGGGGCGCCCGTCAGGAAGTCCAGTACCCAGTTGCACAGGGCGGGGTCGAGACCCAGGGTCTCGGAGCTTGATGACGAGCTTGGAGGTACTATGGTGTTGAATGCCGAGCTGTAGTCGATGAACAGCATTCTCACATAGGTATTCCTCTTGTCCAGGTGGGTTAGGGCAGTGTGCAGTGTGGTTGAGATTGCATCGTCTGTGGACCTATTTGGGCGGTAAGCAAATTGGAGTGGGTCTAGGGTGTCAGGTAGGGTGGAGGTGATATGGTCCTTGACTAGTCTCTCAAAGCACTTCATGATGACGGAAGTGAGTGCTACGGGCGGTAGTCGTTTAGCTCCGTTACCTTAGCTTTTTGGGAACAGGAACAATGGTGGCCCTCTTGAAGCATGTGGGAACAGCAGACTGGTATAGGGATTGATTGAATATGTCCGTAAACACACCGGCCAGCTGGTCTGCGCATGCTCTGAGGGGCGCGGCTGGGGATGCCGTCTGGGCCTGCAGCCTTGCGAGGGTTAACACGTTTAAATGTCTTGCTCACCTCGGCTGCAGTGAAGGAGAGACCGCATGTTTCCGTTGCAGGCCGTGTCAGTGGCACTGTATTGTCCTCCAAGCGGGCAAAAAAGTTATTTAGTCTGCCTGGGAGCAAGACATCCTGGTCCGTGACTGGGCTGGATTTCATCTTGTAGTCCGTGATTGACTGTAGACCCTGCCACATGCCTCTTATGTCTGAGCCATTGAATTGAGATTCCACTTTGTCTCTGTACTGACGCTTAGCTTGTTTAATAGCCTCACGGAGGGAATAGCTGCACTGTTTGTATTCAGTCATGTTGCCAGACACCTTGCCCTGATTAAAAGCAGTGGTTCGCGCTTTCAGTTTCACGCGAATGCTGCCATCAATCCACGGTTTCTGGTTAGGGAATGTTTTTATCGTTGCTATGGGAACGACATCTTCGACGCACGTTCTAATGAACTCGCACACCGAATCAGCGTATTCGTCAATATTCCCATCTGACGCAATACGAAACATGTCCCAGTCCACGTGATGGAAGCAGTCTTGGAGTGTAGAGTCAGCTTGGTCTGACCAGCGTTGGACAGACCTCAGCGTGGGAGCCTCTTGTTTTAATTTCTGCCTGTAGGCAGGGATCAGCAAAATGGAGTCGTGGTCAGCTTTTCCGAAAGGGGGCGGGGCAGGGCCTTATATGCGTGCGGAAGTTAGAGTAACAATGATCCAAGGTTTTACCACCCCTGGTTGCGCAATCGATATGCTGATAAAATTTAGGAGTCTTGTTTTCAGATTGGCTTTGTTAAAATCCCCAGCTACAATGAATGCAGCCTCCGGATAAATGTTTTCCAGTTTGCAAAGAGTTAAATAAAGTTCGTTCAGAGCCATCGATGTGTCTGCTTGGGGGGGGGGATATATACGGCTGTGATTATAATCGAAGAGAATTCTCTTGGAAGATAATGCGGTCTACATTTGATTGTGAGGAATTCTAAATCAGGTGAACAGAAGGATTTGAGTTCCTGTATGTTTCCTTCATCACACCATGTCCCGTTAGTCATGAGGCATACGCCCGCCACTCTTCTTACCAGCGAGATGTTTGTTTCTGTCGGCGCGATGCGTGGAGAAACCCGTTGGCTGCACCGCCCTGGATAGCGTTTTCCCAGTAAGCCATGTCTCCGTAAAGCAAAGAACGTTGCAGTCTCTGATGTCCCTCTGGAATGCCACCCTTGCTCGGATTTCATCAACCTTGTTGTCGAGAGACTGGACATTGGCAAGAAGAATACTGGGAAGTGGTGCGCGATGTGCCCTTTTTTCGGAGTCTGACCAGAACACCGCCGCGTTTCCCTCTTTTCGGAGTCGTTTCCTTGGGTCGCTGCATGCGATCCATTCCGTTGTCCTGTTTGTAAGGCAGAACACAGGATCCGCGTCGCGGAAAACATATTCTTGGTCGTACTGATGGTGAGTTGACGCTGATCTTATATTCAGTAGTTCTTCTCGACTGTATGTAATGAAACCTAAGATGACCTGGGGTACTAATGTAAGAAATAACACGTAAAAAAAAAAAAAAAAACTGCATAGTTTCCTAGGAACGCGAAGCGAGGCGGCCATCTCAGTCGGCGCCGGAAGTCCTAACGGTTTCTGTGCACTGTTTGTCACCGTTATAGTGTAATTCATGTATTGTTTGGTGTTGTGTTGTGTAGTGGTTTTGCTGTCATGCATCTAAAATTGATTTTTTTCCCAAGCAAGATTTACATGCTAAAATCGCTACTGATCTCATGCGACATCCACAAGATCGTGTCCGAGGGGAAATTCAACTTTTCCCGTTGAGTAAGTAACTTAATCGCCTATATGATTGTATTTGGTAAATACTAACATTACTGAGTGCTTATCCAGGGATATTTAGGTCTCAAACTGACAGTATTTTCTGATTGTTATAGGAGCAGGGCAAGCAGGCTCTCACGACACAGATATTCAGACACAGACATTGACTTTTTTTCTTTAAATTATTGTTTTATGAAAGATGCTACATTTTTGGCCAGTTGCAATTGTAGGTGGGCCTAATAAAAAAAAATCAATTTCTAATAGGACAGATTTTTTTTTTTTTGTGAAAGATGCTGTTAAGCCTCATAGCCGAACGCCGTCAGTTACATTATTTTATATAGGCCTAGGCTCGGAAGAAATAAGCCCTCTTGTTGTTTATAATGTCTAATAAAATAAAATACGACTGTCTCCTGCATACTCTCTCCTTATGAATTGATTGAAAATGTAACTTTTGTATTGTTTAGGTAGGGTATCTTCCTTCTTTGCATTTGGGAGTTTTTGTTTTTTAAATAAATAAAACTATTCAGAATACATTTTTTTTGGGGGGGGTGGGGGGGGGGGGGGTTCGGGGCCAAATAATATACCCGAGCCCGCGGGCCGCCAGTTGGGGAACCCTGCAATACGGTCATTGATTTTGGCCCAATAGGCCTGCATATTCCCACGTTCAATGGGCATTCCGTTTTGATTGGGTTATTTTCCTAAAAACCTTTAGGCCTATCTATAGAAAAAAAACTCTGCCTGTCTGCCCAGCCTGGTAAGTGGTACCATCGCATGAGCCTGAAGCCACAGACTGGCCAAACTCGTGATTCTAAAAATGAATTCTAAAAATGAATTCTAAAAATGAACTCAAAGGCATTATTAAGTCATTTTTCGTTTAATATGTATTTCATTCTAAGTAGGTCACTGCCTATATGCGCAATTTATAGACTATAATGATTTAATATAACTAAATGTTGTAAATGCTGAGGGCTTTATTTCCCAAACAGCCTATTGTGTCGCCCTCGCAAATGCTTCACAATGTATTTATTTGTAGGCTTAGGCTATAGCCTTCAAATAATTGAAATAATATAGCCTAAATAATTCATTTTCGTTCCTTCTTACGCTCCCTGTCTGGCGCCTGACCTATTTAGAGTGTTCATATGCTGTTTAAGGACATGGAGCACCTGAGCGCTCAACTCCGCTCACGTGCTCTGTTCTCAGTACCCAGGTTATCATTTATTGCAGATTCATGTACAGGCGTGTGCCTTTCCAAATCATGTCCAATCAATTGAATTTACCACAGGTGGACTCCAATAAAGTTGTAGAAACATCTCAAAGATGATCAATGGAAAAAGGATGCACCTGAGCTGAATTTCGAGTCTCATAGCAAATAGTCTGAATACTTATGTAAATAAGGTATTTCATTTTTAAATGTTGTTTTATACATTTGGCAAAACTTCTAAAAACCTGTTTTTCACTTTGTCATTATAGGGTATTGTGAATAGATTAATGAGGAGGTTTTTTGGTATTTAAACCATTTTAGAATAAGGCTGTAACAGAACATTTTGAAAAAGTAAAGGGCTCTGAATACTTTCTGAATGCACTGTATGATAAAATAAGACACGACATATAAACACATTAGAGAAGTAAATGTTACATGATTAGATCATTAAATATTGGTTAATTCAAAGTAACAATTCATAGAGATCAATATGTAAACATTACACAAGATCAATACAATTTGGTGTTTGTCTGACTTCCTTGCATGGAGGAGAGCTCCCCTGACAGATTCTCTTAATGCCCTGTTTGGGATCAACGAGGATACAATTCTTCAGGCCCTGTGTGATCAATCTAGCTCTTCTGTCTTACCTGGATTGGCCAGATCTGTTGTCAGAGATGTTGTGAGCCATGCAAGCCACTGAAAATATGATATCTGTTATCTCTGCCAAGCTACAATGATTTGGTCACTGGACAGGTTGTGCCTCAAGCAAAGACCACTCCATCTAAGGAGGACAGGGACATTGCCTTACACCATTGTCAGGAGAGATCATGGCTGTCATGGTTGACTCAGGCGAATGCCAGGAAAGAGCAAGGAACAATGGATGTGTTCGTGACATCACACACCAAGTATGTATTTTGGCATTACGGGATTGTGTTGGTGGTCTTAATCTGCAAAAAATCTCTGAAAGCGATTGTATACTCTGGCAACATGTTGAGGCAAAACAATCTCATACTTTCACCTTCTGCTTGGATCTCCTTTAATGTCAACCGTAGAGAAACTCTCTAGTGTTGACCTGAAGTCAGGAGCCTCAATATCAAGAGGTTCTTCCGAGACTTCAAACAAGAGCTTCCAATGTGGTGCTGCCATTTCTGACTTAAAACCTTACTCAAATCAAATCAAATGTTATTTGTTAAACACTCATGGTTAGCAGATGTTAATGTCAGTGTAGCGAAATGCTTGTGTTTCTAGTTCCGACAATGCAGTAATAACCAACAAGTAATCTAACCTAACAATTCCACAACTCCTACCTTATACACACAAGTGTAAAGGGATAAAGAATATGTACATAAAGATATATGAATGAGTGATGGTACAGAACGGCATAGGCAAGATGCAGTAGATGGTATCGAGTACAGTATATACATATGAGATGAGTAATGTAGGGTATGTAAACATAAAAGTGGAATAGTTTAAAGTGGCTAGTGATACATGTATTACATAAAGATGGCAAGATGCAGTAGATGATATAGAGTACAGTATGTACATATATATATGAGATGAGTAATGTAGGGTATGTAAACATTATATTAAGTGGCATTGTTTAAAGTGGCTAGTGATACATTTTTTACCTCAATTTACCTTCCATTATTAAAGTGAGCTGGAGTTGAGTCAGTATGTTGGCAGCAGCCACTCAATGCTAGTGGTGGCTGTTTAACAGTCTGATAGCCTTAAGATAGAAGCTGGTTTTCAGTCTCTCGTTCCTGCTTTGATGCACCTGTACTGACCTCGCCTTCTGGATGATAGGCAGTGGCTGGGTGAACAGGCAGTGGCTCGGGTAGTTGTTGTCCTTGATGATCTTTATGGCCTTCCTGTGACATCGGGTGGTGTAGGTGTCCTGGAGGGCAGGTAGTTTGCCCCCGGTGATGCGTTGTGCAGACCTCTCTACTCTCTGGAGAGCCTTACGGTTGTGGGCGGAGCAGTTGCCGTACCAGGCGGTGATACAGCCCGACAGGATGCTCTCGATTGTGCATCTGTAAATGTTTGTGAGTGCTTTTGGTGACAAGCCAAATTTCTTCAGCCTCCTGAGGTTGAAGAGGCGCTGCTGCGCCTTCTTCACAATGCTGTCTGTGTGGGTGGACCCATTCAGTTTGTCCGA
>NW_025756072.1:0-6990 GCF_021184085.1 Oncorhynchus gorbuscha
ACGAAAATACTTCAGATAGTACAAAGAGTACAGCAGTGCTGTAAAATTAGAACCATGAGAACTGTACTGCTGTAACAGTCTAGAACCAGGACATCTGTACTGCTGTAACAGTCTAGAACCAGGACATCTGTACTGCTATAACATTCTAGAACCATGAGAACTGTACTGCTGTAACAGTCTAGAACCAGGACAACTGTACTGCTGTAACAGTCTAGAACCAGGACATCTGTACTGCTGTAACAGTCTAGAACCAGGACAACTGTACTGCTGTAACAGTCTAGAACCAGGACATCTGTACTGCTGTAACAGTCTAGAACCAGGACATCTGTACTGCTGTAACAGTCTAGAACCAGGACATCTGTACTGCTGTAACAGTCTAGAACCAGGACAACTGTACTGCTGTAACAGTCTAGAACCAGGACAACTGTACTGCTGTAACAGTCTAGAACCAGGACAACTGTACTGCTGGAACAGTCTAGAACCAGGACAACTGTACTGCTGTAACAGTCTAGAACCAGGACAACTGTACTGCTGTAACAGTCTAGAACCAGGACAACTGTACTGCTGTAACAGTCTAGAACCAGGACAACTGTACATTTACATTACATTTAAGTCATTTAGCAGACGCTCTTATCCAGAGCGACTTACAAATTGGTGCATTCACCCTATGACATCCAGTGGAACAGTCACTTTACAATAGTGCATCTAAACTTAAGGGGGTGAGAGGGATTACTTATCCTATCTAGGTATTCCTTAAAGAGGTGGGGTTTCAGGTGTCTCCGGAAGGTGGTGATTGACTCCGCTGTCCTGGCGTCGTGAGGGAGTTTGTTCCACCATTGGGGGGCCAGAGCAGCGAACAGTTTTGACTGGGCTGAGCGGGAGCTGTACTTCCTCAGTGGTAGGGAGGCGAGCAGGCCAGAGGTGGATGAACGCAGTGCCCTTGTTTGGGTGTAGGGCCTGATCAGAGCCTGGAGGTACTGAGGTGCCGTTCCCCTCACAGCTCCGTAGGCAAGCACCATGGTCTTGTAGCGGATGCGAGCTTCAACTGGAAGCCAGTGGAGAGAACGGAGGAGCGGGGTGACGTGAGAGAACTTGGGAAGGTTGAACACCAGACGGGCTGCGCGGCGTTCTGGATGAGTTGAAGGGGTTTAATGGCACAGGCAGGGAGCCCAGCCAACAGCGGTGCAGTAATCCAGACGGGAGATGACAAGTGCCTGGATTAGGACCTGCGCCGCTTCCTGTGTGAGCAGGGTCGACTCTGCGGATGTTGTAGAGCATGAACGACAGGAACGGGCCACCGCCTTGATGTTGGTTGAGAACGACAGGGTGTTGTCCAGGATCACGCCAAGGTTCTTGGCGCTCTGGGAGGAGGACACAATGGAGTTGTCAACCCCGTGATGGCGAATCATGGAGCGGGCAGTCCTTCCCCCGGGAGGAAGAGCAGCTCCGTCTTGCCGAGGTTCAGCTTGAGGTGGTGATCCGTCATCCACACTGATATGTCTGCCAGACATGCAGAGATGCGATTCGCCACCTGGTCATCAGAAGGGGAAAGGAGAAGATTAATTGTGTGTCGTCTGCATAGCAATGATAAGAGAGACCATGTGAGGTTATGACAGAGCCAAGTGACTTGGTGTATAGCGAGAATAGGAGAGGGCCAAGAACAGAGCCCTGGGGACACCAGTGGTGAGAGCGCGTGGTGAGGAGACAGATTCTCGCCACGCCACCTGGTAGGAGCGACCTGTCAGGTAGGACGCAATCCAAGCGTGGGCCACGCCGGAGATGCCCAACTCGGAGAGGGTGGAGAGGAGGATCTGATGGTTCACAGTATCGAAGGCAGCCAATAGATGTAGAAGGATGAGAGCAGAGGAGAGAGAGTTAGCTTTAGCAGTGCGGAGCGCCTCCGTGATACAGAGGAGAGCAGTCTCAGTTGAATGACTAGTCTTGAAACCTGACTGATTTGGATCAAGAAGGTCATTCAGAGAGAGATAGCGGGAGAGCTGGCCAAGGACGGCACGTTCAAGAGTTTTGGAGAGAAAAGAAAGAAGGGATACTGGTCTGTAATTGTTGACATCTGAGGGATCGAGTGTAGGTTTTTTCAGAAGGGGTGCAACTCTCGCTCTCTTGAAGACGGAAGGACGTAGCCAGCGGTCAGGGATGAGTTGATGAGCGAGGTGAGGTAAGGGAGAAGGTCTCCGGAAATGGTCTGGAGAAGAGAGGAGGGGATAGGGTCAAGCGGGCAGGTTGTTGGGCGGCCGGCCGTCACAAGACGCGAGATTTCATCTGGAGAGAGAGGGAGAAAGAGGTCAGAGCACAGGGTAGGGCAGTGTGAGCAGAACCAGCGGTGTCGTTTGACTTAGCAAACGAGGATCGGATGTCGTCGACCTTCTTTTCAAAATGGTTGACGAAGTCATCTGCAGAGAGGGAGGAGGGGGGAGGGGGGAGGAGGATTCAGGAGGGAGGAGAAGGTGGCAAAGAGCTTCCCTAGGGTTAGAGGCAGATGCTTGGAATTTAGCGTGGTAGAAAGTGGCTTTAGCAGCAGAGACAGAGGAGGAAAATGTAGAGAGGAGGGAGTGAAAGGATGCCAGGTCCGCAGGGAGGCGAGTTTTCCTCCATTTCCGCTCGGCTGCCCGGAGCCCTGTTCTGTGAGCTCGCAATGTGTCATCGAGCCACGGAGCGGGAGGTGAGGACCGAGCCGGTCTGGAGGATAGGGGACATAGAGAGTCAAAGGGATGCAGAGAGAGGAGGAGAGGAGGGTTGAGGAGGCAGAATCAGGAGATAGGTGGGAGAAGGTTTGAGCGGAGGAAGAGATGATAGGATGGAGGAGGAGAGAGTAGCGGGGGAGAGAGAGCGAAGGTTGGGACGGCGCGATACCATCCGAGTAGGGGCAGTGTGGGAGGTGTTGGATGAGAGCGAGAGGGAAAAGGATACAAGGTAGTGGTCGGAGACTTGGAGGGGAGTTGCAATGAGGTTAGTGGAAGAACAGCATCTAGTAAAGATGAGGTCGAGCGTATTGCCTGCCTTGTGAGTAGGGGGAAGGTGAGAGGGTGAGGTCAAAAGGGAGAGGAGTGGAAAGAAGGAGGCAGAGGAATGAGTCAAAGGTAGACGTGGGGAGGTTAAAGTCGCCCAGAACTGTGAGAGGTGAGCCGTCCTCAGGAAAGGAGCTTATCAAGGCATCAAGCTCATTGATGAACTCTCGAGGGAACCTGGAGGGCGATAAATGATAAGGATGTTAAGCTTGAAAGGGCTAGTAACTGTGACAGCATGGAATTCAAAGGAGGCGGATAGACAGATGGGTAAGGGAGAAAGAGAGAATGACCACTTGGGAGAGATGAGGGGATCCCGGTGCCACCCACCCCGCTGACCAGACGCTCTCGGTGTGTGCGGAACACGTGGGGCGGACGAAGAGAGAGCAGTCGGAGTAGCAGTGTTGTCTGTGGTGATCCATGTTTCCGTCAGTGCCAAGAAGTCGAGGACTGGAGGGAGGCATAGGCTGAGATGAACTCTGCCTTGTTGACGCCAGATTGGCAGTTCCAGAGGCTACCGGGGACCTGGAACTCCACGTGGGTCGTGCGCTGGGACCACCAGAGTAGGGTGGCCGCGGCCCACGCGGGTGTGGAGCGTTTGTATGGTCTGTGCAGAGAGGAGAGAACAGGGATAAACAGACACATAGTTGACAGGCTACAGAAGAGGCTACGATAATGCAAAGGAGATTGGAATGACAAGTGGACTACACGTCTCGAATGTTCAGAAAGTTAAGCTACGTAGCAAGAATCTTATTGACTAAAATGATTAAAATGATACAGTACTGCTGAAGTAGGCCAGCTGGCAGTGGGTGCGTTGTTGACACTACACTAATCAAGTCGTTCCGTTGAGTGTAATTTTCTGCAGTGTTGCTATTCGGGGGCTAGCTGGCTAGCTAGCAGTGTTGTTTACGTTACGTTGCGTTGCGTTAAAAGAACGACAATAGCTGGCTAGCGAACCTAGAAAATCGCTCTAGACTACACAATTATCTTTGATACAAAGCGGCTATGTAGCTAGCTATGTAGCTAGCTACGATCAAACAAATCAAACCGTTGTACTGTAATGAAATGAAGTGAAAATGTGATACTACCTGTGAATGCGACCGGGTTGTGAGTCAATTCGGTAGACGTTGGCTAGCTGTTGGCTAGCTGTTGGCTAATAGCAGAGTCTCCTACGTTAAGGACGACAAATAGCTGGCTAGCTAACCTCGGTAAATTAAGATAATCACTCTAAGACTACACACTCTAAACCTAAACAACACAATTATCTTGGATACGATGATACGAAGACAGCAAAGACAGCTATGTAGCTAGCTAACACTACACTAATCAATTCGTTCAGTTGAGTGTAATAGTTTTTCCAGTGCAGCTAATCAGTGGACGTTAGCTAGCTGGGTAGTGAAGACTACGTTAGGACGGCGAAATACGATAATTACGCAATTATCTTTGATACAAAGACGGCTATGTAGCTAGCTGAGAAGAAATTGCTAGATTAGACAAATCAAACCGTTGTGCTATAATGAAATATGATGAAAAAGTTATACTACCCGCGGGAGCGAAGTGCAGATGCGACCACTCGCTCCAACCGGAACCGGAAGAAAGCTAGACTGTACTGATGTAACAGTCTAGAACCAGGACAACTGTACTGCTGTAACAGTCTAGAACCAGGACATCTGTACTGCTGTAACAGTCTAGAACCAGGACAACTGTACTGCTGTAACAGTCTAGAACCAGGATATCTGTACTGCTGTAACAGTCTAGAACCAGGACATCTGTACTGCTGTAACAGTCTAGAACCAGGATATCTGTACTGCTATAACAGTCTAGAACCACGGCAACTGTACTGCTGTAACAGTCTAGAACCAGGACATCTGTACTGCTGTAACAGTCTAGAACCAGGACAACTGTACTTCTGTAACAGTCTAGAACCAGGACAACTGTACTGCTGTAACAGTCTAGAACCAGGACATCTGTACTGCTGTAACAGTCTAGAACCAGGACAACTGTACTGCTGTAACAGTCTAGAACCAGGACAACTGTACTGCTGTAACAGTCTAGAACCAGGACAACTGTACTGCTGTAACAGTCTAGAACCAGGATATCTGTATTGCTGTAACAGTCTAGAACCAGGACATCTGTACTGCTGTAACAATCTAGAACCAGGACAACTGTACTGCTGTAACAGTCTAGAACCAGGACATCTGTACTGCTGTAACAGTCTAGAACCAGGACAACTGTACTGCTGTAACAGTCTAGAACCAGGACATCTGTACTGCTGTAACAGTCTAGAACCAGGACAACTGTACTGCTGTAACAGTCTAGAACCAGGACATCTGTACTGCTGTAAGTCAGTCTAGAACCTTAGAACCAGGACAACTGTAGTGCTGTAACAGTCTAGAACCAGGACATCTGTACTGCTGTAACAGTCTAGAACCAAGACAACTGTACTGCTGTAACAGTCTAGAACCAGGACATCTGTACTGCTGTAACAGTCTAGAACCAAGACATCTGTACTGCTGTAACAGTCTAGAACCAGGACATCTGTACTGCTGTAACAGTCTAGAACCAGGACATCTGTACTGCTGTAACAGTCTAGAACCAGGACATCTGTACTGCTGTAACAGTCTAGAACCAGGACAACTGTACTGCTGTAACAGTCTAGAACCAGGACAACTGTACTGCTGTAACAGTCTAGAACCAGGACATCTGTACTACTGTAACAGTCTAGAACCAGGACAACTGTACTGCTGTAACAGTCTAGAACCAGGACATCTGTACTGCTGTAACAGTCTAGAACCAGGACATCTGTACTGCTGTAACAGTCTAGAACCAGGACAACTGTACTGCTGTAACAGTCTAGAACCAGGACAACTGTACTGCTGTAACAGTCTAGAACCAGGACAACTGTACTGCTGTAACAGTCTAGAACCAGGACATCTGTACTGCTGTAACAGTCTAGAACCAGGACAACTGTACTGCTGTAACAGTCTAGAACCAGGACATCTGTACTGCTGTAACAATCTAGAACCAGGACAACTGTACTGCTGTAACAGTCTAGAACCAGGACATCTGTACTGCTGTAACAGTCTAGAACCAGGACAACTGTACTGCTGTAACAGTCTAGAACCAGGACAACTGTACTGCTGTAACAGTCTAGAACCAGGACATCTGTACTGCTGTAACAGTCTAGAACCAAGACAACTGTACTGCTGTAACAGTCTAGAACCAGGACATCTGTACTGCTGTAACAGTCTAGAACCAAGACATCTGTACTGCTGTAACAGTCTAGAACCAGGACATCTGTACTGCTGTAACAGTCTAGAACCAGGACATCTGTACTGCTGTAACAGTCTAGAACCAGGACATCTGTACTGCTGTAACAGTCTAGAACCAAGAGAACTGTACTGCTGTAACAGTCTAGAACCAAGAGAACTGTACTGCTGTAACAGTCTAGAACCAAGAGAACTGTACTGCTGTAACAGTCTAGAACCATGAGAACTGTACTGCTGTAACAGTCTAGAACCAAGAGAACTGTACTGCTGTAACACTAGAACCATGAGAACTGTACTGCTGTAACAGTCTAGAACCAAGAGAACTGTACTGCTGTAACAGTCTAGAACCAAGAGAACTGTACTGCTGTAGCACTAGAACCATGAGAACTGTACTGCTGTAACAGTCTAGAACCAGGACATCTGTACTGCTATAACAGTCTAGAACCAGGACAACTGTACTGCTGTAACAGTCTAGAACCAGGACATCTGTACTGCTATAACAGTCTAGAACCAGGACAACTGTACTGCTGTAACAGTCTAGAACCAGGACATCTGTACTGCTGTAACAGTCTAGAACCAGGACAGTCTAGAACTAGGACATACTGCTGTAACAGTCTAGAACCAGGACATCTGTACTGCTGTAACAGTCTAGAACCAGGACATCTGTACTGCTGTAACAGTCTAGAACCAGGACATCT
>NW_025756073.1:0-6990 GCF_021184085.1 Oncorhynchus gorbuscha
CGGAGCTGTGAGGGGAATGGCACCTCAGTACCTCCAGGCTCTGATCAGGCCCTACACCCAAACAAGGGCACTGGCGTTCATCCACCTCTGGCCTGCTCGCCTCCCTACCACTGAGGAAGTACAGCTCCCGCTCAGCCCAGTCAAAACTGTTCGCTGCTCTGGCCCCCCAATGGTGGAACAAACTCCCTCACGACGCCAGGACAGCGGAGTCAATCACCACCTTCCGGAGACACCTGAAACCCCACCTCTTTAAGGAATACCTAGGATAGGATAAAGTAATCCTTCTCACCCCCTCAAAAGATTTAGATGCACTATTGTAAAGTGGCTGTTCCACTGGATGTCTTAAGGTGAATGCACCAATTTGTAAGTCGCTCTGGATAAGAGCGTCTGCTAAATGACTTAAATGTAAATGTAAATGTAAATATTGTATTATCAGTAGTTTCATTTGATTTGACCATTGATAGCGTAGTAATATACTAGTTGGTGTCATATCATGGTGACTTTTAGCACCACCTATTCAAGCTCAATGAGTCCCCCTATGTCTGTTAAAAAGCCAGGACCAAACCAAGTCCTGCAGATTGAAAATGTCATATTTACTAAATCCCCCAGCATTACTGTCAATCTGCAACTGATTTGAGATTAGTCTCCATTTGATTTGTTATTGTCCTTGACACTGGGTATATGGTAATTAGGCATTAGTAGTGATGTTTACTGGCTCCAATTCTGTGCATCTGTCTGTTTATGATAAAATGTCAACACATCTTTCAACTGTTGTTACACATTGAGATTGAAGTGATTCATTATAATATTGTTGCTATTCACTCTGGGCCTTCAGTGATTCATTATAATATTGTTGCTATTCACTCTGGGCCCTTCAGTGATTCATTATAATATTGCTGCTATTCACTCTGGGCCCTTCAGTGATTCATTATAATATTGTTGCTGTTCACTCTGGGCCCTTCAGTGATTCATTATAATATTGTTGCTATTCACTCTGGGCTCTTCAGTGATTCATTATAATATTGTTGCTATTCACTCTGGGCCCTTCAGTGATTCATTATAATATTGTTGCTATTACACTCTGGGTCCTTCCAGTGATTCATTATAATATTGCTGCTATTCCTCTGGAGCCCTTCAGTGATTCATTATAATATTGTTGCTATTCACTCTGGGCCTTCAGTGATTCATAATAATATTGCTGCTATTCACTCTGGGCCCCTTCAGTGATTCATTATAATATTGTTGCTATTCACTCTGGGCCCTTCAGTGATTCATTATAATATTGTTGCTATTCACTCTGGGCCCTTCAGTGATTCATTATAATATTGTTGCTATTCATCTGGGCCCTTCAGTGATTCATTATAATATTGTTGCTATTCACTCTGGGCCCTTCAGTGATTCATTATAATATTGTTGCTATTCACTCTGGGCCCTTCAGTGATTCATTATAATATTGCTGCTATTCATCTGGGCCCTTCAGTGATTCATTATAATATTGTTATATTACTCTGGGCCCTTCAGTGATTCATTAAAAATATTTGTGCTATTCACCTCTGGGCCCTTCAGTGATTCATTATAATATTGTTGCTATTCATCTGGGCCCTTCAGTGATTCATTATAATATTGTTGCTATTCCTCTGGGCCTTCAGTGATTCATTATAATATTTTGCTATTCATCTGGGCCCTTCAGTGATTCATTATAATATTGTTGCTATTCCTCTGGGCCTTCAGTGATTCATTATAATATTGCTGTTCACTCTAGGCCCTTCAGTTATTCATTATAATATTGTTGCTTTTACTCTGGGCCCTTTGTTAACCTGGTACTTTGTCTGGAAATGGCTCCATAATGGCTCCATAATGAAAGGTTACCCAATCCCTTTGCCACGTGTAGAGGACATTTGATCCATCTACTTGTATTACTCTATTGGAAACACATCTAACATTTTGTATGAGCTGCTGGACTGCAACAGAGCTATTGTACAAGGCATACACTATGATGGAACAGGTTTTATGATTTGGAAGGATGATGATAGTGGGAGGCATGTGGATAAATGTTTGTTTTACTCTGTTATATATTCTCATGAAGACACGAAGGTCAATATCTCTCTTTCTAACGAAGATCCCCAATGCTATGGGAATTAGAAAGATGGCCTGTGTTAGAAGCAAAAGGGCAACTCGTTAATCTAGGACCTTACCGGGAGGGAAAACTGTTTTCAAAATGGCACCCTATTCCCTACATTGTACAGTGGAACCCTATTCCCTATGGGCCCTGGTCAAAAGTAATGCCCTATAGAGGGAATAGGGTGTTATTTGGGATGGAGATAACTATATTGGAAAAATAAAATGTCTTTCACAATGCCTCAAAATAGAATCCTATTTCTTAGCCTCTGGCACGGCAGGGGAAGGAGGGGGCAGGTGTGCTGCATATCATGTTTTTACAGTATTTATAGGTCATTTAAGAGGGGAGACTTTTATCTCTTGTAATATTGTAGTGAATACTCTTTTATTGAAACATATTACATTACTCTTTCTGTGTGGTAGCTCAAAAATATTGTGTTGTGTTCAACTGTTTAGTGTAGCATCCATGGATTCAAACATCGATTGCATTTTCTGTTCAGTTTGCATGTTGTTGTCGAATTTACTAGGTGACGAATGGAGGAAGACTGTCCTGGACGGGACTGGAGGGGGACTGGATGGGGACTGGAGGGGAGTTGGAGGGGAACTGGATGGGGACTGGAGAGAGGTGGAGGGGAACTGGATGGGGACTGGAGGGGAGGTGGAGGGGGACTGGATGGGGACTGGAGGGGAGGTGGAGGGGAACTGGATGGGGACTGGAGAGGAGGTGGAGGGGAACTGGATGGGGACTGGAGGGGTGGTGGAGGGGAACTGGATGGGGACTGGAGGGGAGGTGGAGGGGGGATGGGGACTGGATGGGGACTGGATGGGGAGGTGGAGGGGAACTGGATGGGGACTGGAGGGGTGGTGGAGGGGAACTGGATGGGGACTGGAGGAGGTGGAGGGAACTGGATGGGGACTGGAGGGGAGGTGGAGGGGAACTGGATGGGGACTGGAGGGGAGGTGGAGGGAACTGGATGGGGACTGGAGGGGAGGTGGAGGGGGACTGGATGGGGACTGGAGAGGAGGTGGAGGGGACTGGATGGGGACTGGAGGGATTGAGGTGGAGAACTGGATGGGGACTGGAGGGGAGGTGGAGGGAACTGGATGGGGACTGGAGAGGAGGTGGAGGGGAACTGGATGGGGACTGGAGAGGAGGTGGAGGGGAACTGGATGGGGACTGAATGGAGGTGGAGGGGAACTGGATGGGGACTGGAATGGAGGTGGAGGGGAACTGGATGGGGACTGGAGGGAGGTGGAGGGGAACTGGATGGGGACTGGAGGGGAGGTGGAGGGGACTGGATGGGGACTGGAGGGAGGTGGAGGGAACTGGATGGGGACTGGAGAGGAGGTGGAGGGGAACTGGATGGGGACTGGAGGGGTGGTGGAGGGGAACTGGATGGGGACTGGAGGGGAGGTGGAGGGAACTGGATGGGGACTGGAGAGGAGGTGGAGGGGAACTGGATGGGGACTGGAGAGGAGGTGGAGGGGAACTGGATGGGGACTGGAGGGGAGGTGGAGGGGAACTGGATGGGGACTGGAGGGGGAGGTGGAGGGGAACTGGATGGGGACTGGAGAGGAGGTGGAGGGAACTGGATGGGGACTGGAATGGAGGTGGAGGGAACTGGATGGGGACTGGAGTGGACTGCACAGCACACACAATAAGTCCCAAATGGCACCCTATTCCCTTATAGGGCCCTACTGCCTATAGGGTTATGGTCAAAAGTAGTGCAATATGTAGGGAATATGGTGCCATCTGGGATGCATCCCCAGAGACTAATAAACATGAACAAGGCCTAACCCGAAACCCCCTTCACACACTGGCCCATGCCCACCTCTGCTGGATCTGGGGGTCATGGATCGGCCTCCAGCCATCGGATGACCCACAAACAGGATGTCATTACAACCACTTCTGGTTGTCAGCTGGTTGGATTGATTTCATATTAACCAGTTTCACCAGGTGCTACTAATCATACTTAACCCTTGAGTGAACATGGATGATTCAGTTGATACATTTTCTTGGAACGGTACATTGTTGGATTTCTGATTAAATATGAAAATTATTTAGCTTTGAAGTGACACACATAATGTCATGGCATTTTACTTCCGGAGAACGTTGTAGTACACTATTGTTAATTGCAAACCACAGAAATTGTGAACTTGGTCTTGCCCTTTTATAAGGACACAGACAGACTATTCATTATCTATAATTTTATGATGTAATAATCATCCATTATTTAAAAACCATGAAGGTTAGATTCAAATGTATAATTTTCTTGCCAAAGCGTGAAACCATGACTGCATCTGAAATGGCACCTAATTCCCTTTAAAGTGCATTTACCAGAGCCCTATTGGCCCTGGTCAAAACAAGTAAGTGCACTATAGGGAAAGGGGTGCATCAGGGCAGTGGTGCTTCTATTAAGTGAAATACGGTAATCATGTGATTTGGAGCTGTGAGTTATTGGTACCATTTGAATGAATTGTTTGTGTGCTCCAATAGTTGCAGGTATGACTGGAGAATGCACCTCCGTCTGTTTCCTACAAAATGGTGGTGCATTTTCTGTTCTGATGAGAGAATGGAAAGACGGGGGAGAATCTCAAATGGTTTTACTCAATGCCTCGTGTCCTCTCATCTCCTCCTTTTGAAAAAGGTCACAGGTAATCAATGATAGGAGTCTAGGAGTGTGCTTGAATGAAATGAGACTTTCCTTCTCAACTAGCTCGTCATCGGTCATATGACATTTACAGAGAAGGAAACCCGTAATACATGTGTAAAGTGGTCCGAATAAATGTAGCTAGTTGTGCTAGACATTTCATAGATAAAATGATAAGTAGTGTCTCATTTCTAAATGTGTGCCTGCTTCTTTCCTCTGATTAAACAACAGCTGTTTCAAAGGGGGTGTGGCAAATTTCCAAACTCTTTCTGTGGAGGATATGAGTACAGTGCATTTCAGTATCCACAGATGGGGGTAGCGGAGGACGGGAGCAAACTCCCTGTTCGCCTACTAACGAATTGACTCTTCTTGACCACTTGGCCACTTATCGGTTTCCAGGTCACGGAGTAGAGGAGGACAGACTTTTCCCCAATTGAGAATCTACCCTTGATTCCTCGCATCCTCACTCCCCTGCCTCCTCCTCAACGGGGTGGCAGGGTAGCCTAGTGGTTAGAGCATTGGACTAGTAACCGGAAGGTTTCAAGTTCAAACCCCCGAGCTGACAAGGTACAAATCTGTCGTTCTGCCCCTGAACAGGCAGTTCCTAGGCCGTCATTGAAAATAAGAATTTGTTCTTAAATGACTTGCCTAGTTAAATAAATGTAAAATAAAAAAATTAAAAAACTCCCATTGGATGAAAAGGTCAGGGATCCCTTCTCATCCAATGGGTTTTGAGAAGGAGGTGAGGAGACAGGACGTGAGGAAACCAAGAATTGAAATCAAGATTCTCCAAGAGACAGATGCTGTTTATTCAAATCAGCTTGTATGGTGGCTGTGTGGACTAGGAGATGGCTGTGTGGACTAGGAGACGGCTTTGTTTGGTGGCTGTGTGACTAGGACACGGCTGGTTTGGTGGCTGTGTGGACTAGGAGATGGCTTTGTGGCGTGGACTAGGACACGGCTGGTTTGGTGGCGTGGACTAGGACACGGCTGGTTTGGTGGCTGTGTGGACTAGGACACGGCTGAACTTGGTGGCTGTGGACTAGGACACGGCTGGTTTGGTGGCTGTGTGGACTAGGACACGGCTGGTTTGGTGGCTGTGTGGACTGGACACGGCTGTTTGGTGGCTGTGTGGACTAGGACACGGCTGGTTTGGTGGCTGTGTGGACTAGGACACGGCTGGTTTGGTGGCTGTGTGGACTAGGACAAGGCTGGTTTGGTGGCTGTGTGGACTAGGTGCGGACTCAGGAGACTTGGCTGGTTTGGTGGCTGTGTGGACTAGGAGACAGCTTGTTTGGTGGCTGTGTGGACCAGGAGACGGCTGGTTTGGTGGCTGTGTGGTACTCAGGAGACAGCTGGTTTGGTGGGGCTGTGTGGTACTCAGGAGACTGGCTGGTTTGGTGGCTGTGTGGACTAGGAGACAGCTGGTTTGGTGGCCGTGTGGACTAGGAGACCTGGCTGGTTTGGTGGCTGTGTGAGTGGACTAGGAGACGGCTGGTTTGGTGGCTGTGTGACCAGGAGACGGCTGGTTTGGTGGCTGTGTGGACCAGGAGACGGCTGGTTTGGTGGCTGTGTGGACTAGAGACGGCTGGTTTGGTGGCTGTGTGGACTAGGAGACGGCTTGTTTGGTGGCTGTGTGGAGCGGACTAGGAGACCGCTGGTTTGGTGCTGTGTGGACTAGGAGACGGCTGGTTTGGTGGTTGTGTGGAGCGGACTAGGAGACCGCTGGTTTGGTGGCTGTGTGGAGTGGACTAGGAGACCGCTGGTTTGGTGGCTGTGTGGACTAGGAGACGGCTGGTTTGGTGGCTGAGTGGACTAGGAGACGGACTGGTTTGGGTGGCTGTTGTGGTACCAGGAGACAGCTGGTTTGGTGGCTGTGAGTGGACTAGGAGACAGCTGGTTTGGTGGCTGTACGGACTAGGAGACAGCTGGTTTGGTGGTTGTGTGGAGCGGACTAGGAGACCGCTGGTTTGGTGGCTGTGTGGAGTGGGACTAGAGACCGCTGGTTTGAGGTGGCTGTGTGGAGGCTGAGCTAGGGAGACCGCTGGTTTGGTGGCTGTGTGGATGGACTAGGAGACAGCTGGTTTGGTGGATGTGTGGACTAGAGACAGCTGGTTTGGTGGCTGAGTGGACTAGGAGACAGCTGGTTTGGTGCTGTGTGCGGACTAGGAGACAGCTGGTTTGCAGTGGCTGTGTGGAGCTAGGAGACAGCTGGTTTGGT
>NW_025756074.1:0-6986 GCF_021184085.1 Oncorhynchus gorbuscha
GGAATTAAAGGGAAAGCGCCCTATTGGAAGGAGCTGCACTGAGACGGTTCAGAAAAATTCAGGGCCGTCACAACATGCTTGGCCTTGATGTTGGCCTTGATGTTAACATTCACAGAGGGACCGGACAGGACCAAAGCTGAACCTATCATAGACATACAATATTTTTCACAAGTTTGGCTAACACAGCACAGTACAGTACAATAAAGTATAATACAGCACAATACAGTACAATACAGTGGAGGACAGTACAATGCATAGAGCACAGTAGAATACAGTACAGTAAATAAAAGTAGAGTACAGTATATTATACTCTACTGTACTGAGTTTATTTACTCTACTCTACTATACTCTACTGCACTGTACTTTACCCTACTCTACTCTACTTTATTGTGCTGCACTGTACTCTACTATACTCTACTATACTCTACTGCACTGTACTTTACCCTACTCTACTCTACTTTATTGTGCTGCACTGTACTCTACTATACTCTACTGTACTCTGCTGTGCTGTATTTTACCCTACTCTACTCTATTTTATTGTGCTTCACTGTACTCTACTATACTCTACTGTACTCTGCTGTGCTGTACTTTACCCTACTCTACTCTATTTTATTGTGCTGCACTGTACTCTACTATACTCTACTGTACTCTGCTGTGCTGTACTTTACCCTACTCTACTCTGCTCTGCTTTATTGTACTGCACTGTACTCTACTGTACTCTGCTGTGCTTAATTGTACTGCACTGTACTCTACTGTACTCTGCTGTGTTGCGCTGTGATGTCAAAACTTGTGTAAATAAACTTGTGTGATTCCGTTACCGTAAGTCTGTTACTGGGTGTAAATCCACTTCACTTACTGTAGTTTAATAACCAAAAGGTTATTTTTTTAAGGTCAAGGTGCCATGTAATAGCCGACACGCCATTCTTTCTGTAGACATCTTAATCCGGAGCAGATATTTAAGAGTTTTTGGAAAATGTGGTTGCATGAAAACCTGAGGGAGATTTTACCAGTGGACATTTTCAGTGGACATTTTTAAAAGAAGTGCATAGAGTTGTATGGTTCGGTAGACCTTGAAATGAATGGTTTTTGTTTTCCATGGTAACGCACATTTTAAAGTGCGTTACCATGGAATTGCCCTTCTAATATTTTTTTTATTCACTTGGCAGAACAGGGAGGACAAAGCTCTTGATTTTGTTATGTTTGAGCAGAGAAAGAGCATTAGCCATGCAAAATGCGTAGAATGTCAGGAAATTAGCTTTAAAACTGAAAAATTGTCTCTTAGCTCCATGCCAAACAGCGAAGAATTGCTGGAAATGAGCTTAAAAACGGCAGAATTCACTCTGCTCTATGGGAACATTTGTAGAGTTGCAGTAGATTTGCTAGTTAATAGACTATGTTACGAGTGTACATTTCCAATGAATTGTGGGGAAGTCAAAATAATGACACTGTCTATCAAATCTGTTCATTTTCAAATATTGATTACTTAAACTTGCCATTATCATTCACCTGATGATAAGACAAAACTTATTTAAAACCTCTTGCGATGAGCAACCCGTATCCGGGAGCGTAATCATAGCCTCAAATGCATTAGCATAACGCAGCGGACATAAACTTTCCTATTCATGAAAATACGCAAATTAAATGAAATAAATATATTCAAACACAAGCTTAGCCTTTGTTAACAACACTGTCATCTCAGATTTTCAAAATATGTGTTACAGCCAACGCTAGACAAGCATTTGTGTAAGTTTATCATGGCATAATGCTATGCTAGGCTCTGCTGGCAGCAGGCAACATTTCATGAAAATAAGAAAAGCAACCAAATTAAATCATTTTCCTTTGTAGAACTTCAGATGCTTTCACTCAGGAGACTCCAGTTAGATAGCAATGTTCTTTTTTCCAAAAATATTGTTAGAGCCGATTTGGACATATTTGTATAAAAGACCGAACATATGGAGCTCCATGTATATTTGTGTAAATATATTAAATATGAATGTAAATGATGAAATATTAGGTACGTACCTTTATGATTTATATTTACCCGATTGAGATATATTAATTTGTTGTTAGTGTAACTCGGACATTTTGCCCCCCTCTTGCCTGTTCTGTCATGTTTGTCATTTATTGTCATGTCTTGTCCCTGTGTCTCCCCATGCTATTCGTTTCCCTCTGCTGGTTTTGTTTGGTTCTTTCCTCCTTCTATCCCTCTCTCTCCCCTCCCTCTCTCACTCTCTCGCTCTCTCTTCTCTCTGTCGTTCCGTTCCTGCTCCCAGCTGTTTCTATTCCCCTAATCATCATTTAGTCTTCCCACACCTGTTCCCGATCCTTTCCCTGATTAGAGTCCCTATTTATTCCTTTGTGATCCGTTCCTGTCCCGTCGGTTCCTTGTATTGTATTCACCATGCTGTGATTGCGTTTCGCCCTGTCCTGTCGTGTTTTTGCCGTGATTGTGTATCACCCTGTCCTGTCGTGTTTTGTGCCTTCATCGCTGCGTGTGAGCAGGTGTCTCAGTCGACTACGGCCTGCGCCTACCCGGGCGACCTGCAGTCTGTGGCCGTTTTCTCCAGTTGTTTCCCCTCTACAAATCTAGAGGATTTCTGTTATTCCGTTTTGGACTTTAATAAACTCTGTTTCTGTTAAGTCGCGTTTGGGTCCTCTTTCACCTGCATGACAGAAGGAACCGACCAAGGAATGGACCCAGCGACTTCAGACGCCGTTACACTGCCGTCGAGATCCAGGAGCCATGCTCGGCAGACACGAGCAGGAATTGTCTGCTGCTCGCCAGGCCGTGGAAAACCTGGCTGCTCAGGTTTCCGACCTCTGGACAGTTCCAGAGTCTACGTCTCGTGCCACCTGTTACTTCCTGGCCTGCCGAGCCTCCAGAACCTAGGGTTAATAACCCACCTTGCTACTCCGGGCAGCCCACTGAGTGCCGCTCCTTCTCACGCAGTGTGAGATTGTGTTCTCTCTCCAACCCAACACATACTCTAGAGAGAGAGCTCGGCTGCTTACGTCATTTCACTCCTTACTGGCCGGGCTCGAGAATGGGGCACAGCTATCTGGGAGGCAAGGGCTGTTTGCTCTAACGATTTCAGAACTTTAAAGAGGAGATGATTCGGGTTTTTGACCGTTCAGTTTTTGGTGGGGAGGCTTCTAGGGCCCTGGCTTCCTTATGCCAAGGTGAACGGTCCATAACGGATTATTCCATTGAGTTTCGCACTCTTGCTGCCTCTAGTGAGTGGAACGGCCGGCGCTGCTCGCCTCGTTTTCTGGAGGGACTCCACGCCAGGTTAAGGATGAGATTCTCTCCCGGGAGGTTCTTCAGATGGGACTTTGATTGCTCTCGCCATCCGCATAGAACGACGGGTAGATCTTCGTCACCGGGCTGTGGAAGAGAGCTCGCATCAACGGTGTTTCCTGCTCCCGCATCGCAACCATCTCCCCTCTGGCTTTGAGACTGAGCCCATGCAGCTGGGAGGGATTCGCATCTCGAATAAGGAGAGGGAACGGAGGATCACCAACCGCCTGTGCCTCTATTGTGGGAGTTGCTGGACATTTTGTTAATTCATGTCCAGTAAAGCCAGAGCTCATCTGTAAGCGGAGGGCTACAGGTGAGCGTAACTACTCAAGTCTCTCCATCAAAGTCCTGTACTACTTTGTCGGTCCACCTACGCTGGACCGGTTCGGGGTGCTACATGTAGTGCCTTGATAGACTCTGGGGCTGAGGGTTGTTTCATGGACGAAGCATGGGTTCGGAAACATGACATTCCTTTCAGAGAGTTAGATAAGCCTACGCCCATGTTCGCCTTAGATGGTAGTCATCTTCCCAGTATCAGATTTGAGACACTACCTTTAACCCTCACAGTATCTGGTAACCACAGTGAGACTATTTCTTTTTTGATTTTCCGTTCACCGTTTACACCTGCTGTTTTGGGTCATCCCTGGCTAGTATGTCATAATCCTTCTATTAATTGGTCTAGTAATTCTATCCTATCCTGGAACGTTTCTTGTCATGTGAAGTGTTTAATGTCTGCCATCCCTCCCGTTTCTTCTGTCCCTACTTCTCAGGAGGAACCTGGCGATTTGACAGGAGTGCCGGAGGAATATCATGATCTGCGCACGGTCTTCAGTCGGTCCCAGCCAACTCCCTTCCTCCTCACCGGTCGTATGATTGTAGTATTGATCTCCTTGGGACCACTCCTCCTCGAGGTAGACTATACTCTCTGTCGGCTCCCAACGTAAGGCTCGAGGATTATTTGTCTGTGTCTCTTGACGCCGGTACCATAGTGCCTTCTTCCTCCTCCGGCCGGGGCGGGGTTCTTTTGTTAAGAAGAAGGACGGTACTCTGCGCCCCTGCGTGATTATCGGTGGGCTGAATGACATAACGGTTAAGAATCGTTATCCGCTCCCCTTATGTCATCAGCCTTCGAGATTCTGCAGGGAGCCAGGTGCTTTACTAAGTTGGACCTTCGTAACGCCTTACCATCTCGTGCGCATCAGAGAGGGGGGACGAGTGGAAAACGGCGTTTAATACTCCGTTAGGGCATTTTGAGTACCGGGTTCTGCCGCTCGGGTTCCGCCAATGCGCCCAGCTGTTTTTCAGGCATTAGTTAATGATGTTCTGAGAGACATGCTGAACATTTTTGTTTTTGTCTATCTTGACGATATCCTGATTTTTTTTCTCCGCTACTCGAGATTCATGTTCAGCACGTTCGACGTGTTCTACAGCGCCTTTAGAGAATTGTCTCTACGTAAAGGCTGAGAAGTGCTCTTTTCATGTCTCCTCCGTTACTTTTCTCGGTTCCGTTATTTCCGCTGAAGGCATTCAGATGGATTCGCTAAGGTCCAAGCTGTCAGTGATTGGGCCCGCTCCAAGGTCACGTGTCGAAAGGCAGCGCTTTTAGGTTTCGCTAATTTCTATCGGCGTTTCATTCGTAATTTCCGGTCAAGTTGCTGCCCTCTCACAGCTCTTACTTCTGTCAAGACGTGTTTTAAGTGGTCCGGTTCCGCCCAGGGAGCTTTTGATCTTCTAAAAGAACGTTTACGTCCGCTCCTATCCTCGTTACTCCTGACGTCACTCAGACAATTCATTGTCGAGGTTGACGCTTTCAGAGGTAGGCGTGGGAGCCATTCTATCCCAGCTTCCAGTCTGACGATAAGGTTCATAATCCTTGCGCTTATTTTTCTATCGCCTGTCGCCATCTGAGCGCAACTATGATGTGGGTAAATCAGGAACTGCTCGCCATCCGCTTAGCCCTAGGCGAATGGCGACAGTGGCTGGAGGGGGCGACCGTTCTTTGTCGCTTGGACAGACCATAAGAACCTTGAGTACATCCGTTCTGCCAAACGACTTAATGCCCGCTGCTCGTTGGGCGTTGCTTTTCGCTCGTTTCGAGTTTCTAGTGATTTCTTACCGTCCGGGTAGCAAGAACACCAAGCCTGATGCCTTATCCCGTCTGTTTAGTTTCCTTCTGTGGCTTCTTACTGATCCCGAGGGATTCTTCCTATGGGCGTGTTGTCGGGTTAACAGTCTGGGGAATTGAAAGACAGGTTGCAAGCACTCACGCACACCGCGCCGCGCGCCTTGTCCTAGTAACCTCCTTTTCGTTCCTGTTTCCACCGCCTGGCTGTTCTTCAGTGGGCTCACTCTGTGTTAGCGGGTCATCCCGGTGTTCGAGGCACTCTTGGCGTCTATTCGCCAGCGCTTTGGTGGCCGACTCAGGAGCGTGACACGCGCTCGCTTCGTGGCTGCTTGTTCGGACTGCGCGCAGACTAAGTCGGGTAACTCTCTCCTGCCGGTCGTCTCAGACCGCCTCCCATTCCTTCTCGACCATGGTCTCACATTGCCTTAGACTTCATTAATGGGTCTGCCTTTGTCTGCGGGGAAGACTGTGATCTCTGACGGTTGTCGTATAGGTTCTCTAAGGCGGCACATTTCATTCCCGCTAAACTTCCTTCCGCTATGAGACGGTACAAATCATTATTGAGAATGTATTCAGAATTCATGGCCTCCCGTTAGACGCCGTTTCAGACAGAGGCCCGCAATTCACGTCACAGTTTTGGAGGGAGTTCTGTCGCTTGATTGGTGCGTCCGTCAGTCTCTCTTCCGGGTTTCATCCCCAGTCTAACGGTCAAGCAGAGAGGGCCAATCAGACGATTGGTCGCATACTACGCAGCCTTTCTTTCAGAAACCCTGCGTCTTGGGCAGAACAGCTCCCCTGGGCAGAATACGCTCACAATTCGCTTCCTTCGTCTGCTACCGGGTTATTCTCCGTTTCAGAGTAGTCTGGGTTACCAGCCTCCTCTGTTCTCATCCCAGCTTGCCGAGTCCAGCGTTCCCTCCGCTCAAGCGTTTGTCCAACGTTGTGAGCGCACCTGGAGGAGGGTGAGGTCTGCACTTTGCCGTTACAGGGCACAGACGGTGAGAGCCGCCAATAAACGCAGGATTAAGAGTCCAAGGTATTGTTGCGGCCAGAGAGTGTGGCTTTCCACTCGCAACCTTCCTCTTACGACAGCTTCTCGTAAGTTGACTCCGCGGTTCATTGGTCCGTTCCGTGTCTCCCAGGTCGTCAATCCTGTCGCTGTGCGACTGCTTCTTCCGCGACATCTTCGTCGCGTCCATCCTGTCTTCCATGTCTCCTGTGTTAAGCCCTTTCTTCGCACCCCCGTTCGTCTTCCCTCCCCCTCCCGTCCTTGTCGAGAGCGCACCTATTTACAAGGTACATAAGATTATGGACATGCGTTCTCGGGGACGGGGTCACCAATACCTAGTGGATTGGGAGGGTTACGGTCCTGAGGAGAGGAGTTGGGTTCCGTCTCGGGACGTGCTGGACCGTTCGCTCATCGATGATTTCCTCCGTTGCCGCCAGGATTCCTCCTCGAGTGCGCCAGGAGGCGCTCGGTGAGTGGGGGGTACTGTCATGTTTGTCATTTATTGTCATGTCTTGTCCCTGTGCTCCCCATGCTATTCGTTTCCCTCTGCTGGT
>NW_025756075.1:0-6985 GCF_021184085.1 Oncorhynchus gorbuscha
AGAGAGAGAAGGGGATAAGTGAGGCGGGAGGAAGAGACGAAAGGAGGGATAAGGAGGAGGGAGGAAGAGCCGAGAAAGGAGAGGGATAAGAAGGAGGGAGGAAGAGCCAGAAAAGGAGAGGGATAAGGAGGAGGGAGAAGAGCCGAGAAAGGAGAGGGATAAGGAGGAGGAGGAAGAGCCAGAAAGAGAGAGGGATATGGAGGAGGGAGGAAGAGCCGATAAAGGAGGGATAAGGAGGAGGGAGGAAGAGCCGAGAAAGGAGAGGGATAAGGAGGTGTGAGGAAGAGACGAGAAAGGAGAGGGATAAGGAGGAGGGAGGAAGAGACGAGAAAGGAGAGGGATAAGGAGGAGGGAGGAAGAGCCGAGAAAGGAGAGGGATAAGGAGGAGGGAGGAAGAGCCGAGAAAGGAGAGGGATAAGGAGGAGGGAGGAAGAGCCAGAAAGGAGAGGGATAAGTAGAGCGGGAGGAAGAGACGAGAAAGGAGAGGGATAAGGAGGAGGGAGGAAGAGCCGAGAAAGGAGAGGGATAAGGAGGAGGGAGGAAGAGCCGAAAAGGAGAGGGATAAGGAGGAGGGAGGAAGAGCCGAGAAAGGAGAGGGATAAGGAGGAGGGAGGAAGAGCCGAGAAAGGAGAGGGATAAGTAGGCGGGAGGAAGAGACCGAGAAGGAGGGATAAGGAGGTGTGAGGAAGAAGCCGAGAAGGAGAGGGATAAGTGAGGCGGGAGGAAGAGCCGAAAGGAGAGGGATAAGGAGGTGTGAGGAAGCGCCGAGAAAGGAGGGATATGGAGGTGTGAGGAAGAGAGCCAAAGAAAGGAGAGGGATAAGGAGGTGTGAGGAAGAGCCGAGAAAGGAGAGGGATAAGTAGGAGGGAGGAAGAGCCGAGAAAGGAGGATAAGGAGGTGTGAGGAAGAGCCGAGAAAGGAGAGGGATATGGAGGTGTGAGGAAGAGCCAAGAGAGAGGAGAGGGAAAAGGAGGTGTGAGGAAGAGCCGAGAAAGGAGAGGGATAAGTAGGCCCGAGGGAGAAGCGAAAAGAGAGGGATAGGAGGAGGAGGAAGAGCCGAGAAAGAGAGGGATGCAGGAAGGTGTGAGGAAAAGCCGAGAAAGGAGAGGGATATGGAGGTGTGAGAAGAGCCGAGAGGATAAGTAGGAGAGGAAGAGCCGAGAAAAGGAGAGGATAGAGGTGTGAGAAGGAAACGAAAAGAAGGAGAATATCAGAGGGAGTGTGAGCAAAGAGAGAAAGAGATATGGAGAGTGTGAGGAAGAAGCCGAGAAAGGAGGGATAAGAGGGTGTGTGTGAGCCGAAAGGAGAGGGATAAGGGGTGAGAAGAAGCCGAGGAAAGGGACAAGGAGGGAGGAAAGAGCCGAAAAGAGAGAGGGATAAGAAGGCGGAGGAAAAGGGGAAGGGAGGGATAGGGAGGAGGGAGGAAGAGCCGAAGGAGGAGAGGGATAAGGAGGAGGGAGAAGAAAAGGAGGGATAAGGAGGAGGGAGGAAGAGAGAAAGGAGGGGATAAGGAGGTGGGAGGAAGAGCCGAAGAAAGGGAGGGATAAGGAGGAGGGAGGAGAAGGCCGAGAAAGGAGGGATAAGGGCGGAGAAGAGACGAGGAGTGGATAAGGAGGAGGAGGAAGAGCCAAGAGAGGATAAGGAGGGAGGAGGAAGAGCCGAGAAAGGAGAGGATAAGGAGGAGGGAGGAAGAGACGAGAAAGGAGAGGGATAAGGAGGAGGGAGGAAGAGACGAAAAGGAGCGGGATAAGGATGAGGGAGGAAGAGCGAGAAAGGAGAGGGATGAGGAGGAGGGAGGTGCCGAAAAGGAGAGGGATGAGGAAGGAGGAAGAGACAAGAAAGGAGAGGGATAAGGAGGAGGGAGGAAGGAAATATGTAAGAAACCATGATACACGCCACGGATACATACTTGCACAACACACACAGTCGCGTGCATCAATGAGCCAGTGTACAGTCAGGTCCGTAATTATTGGCACCCATTCATGAAGATGAGGGATACAGTATTAAATAAATAATACAACTACTGAGCAATTATTGTATGTATGTTGTTGTATATATTTGTATGTATATGTTTGTATGTATATGTTGTATGTAGTATTATGTAATTATTGTATGTATATGTTGTAGAATTATTATATGTATATGTTGTATGTATATGTTGTATGTATATGTTGTATGTAATTATTGTATGTATATGTTTGTATGTATATGTGTATGTAATTATTGATGGATAAGTTGTATGTATAGTTGGATATGTGTATGTATTTGTATGTATATGTTTATGTATATATGTTGTATGTATATATTTGTATGTATATGTTGTATGTATATGTTGTATGTATATGTTGTATGTATATGTTGTATGTAATTATTGTATGTATATGTTGTATGTAATATTGTATGTGGGAGTATGTATATGTTGTATGTATATATTTGTATGTATATGTTGTATGTAATTATTGTATGTACATGTTGTATGTAATTATGTATGTATGTGTTGTAGTAATTAGATGTATGTATATGTTGTATGTATATGTTGTATGTATATGTTGTATGTAATTGTGTATGTATATGTTGTATGTATATGTTGTATGTAATTATTGTATGTACATGTTGTATGTAATTATTGTATGTATATGTTGTAGGGATATGTTGTTTGTAATTATTGTATGTATATGTAGTATGTATATGTTGTATGTATATGTTGTATGTAATTATTGTATGTATATGTTGTATGTATATGTTGTATGTAATTATTGTATGTACATGTTGTATGTAATTATTGTATGTATATATTTGTATGTATATGTTGTATGTAGTGTGTATGTATATGGTGTATGTATATATGTTTGTATGTAATTATTGTATGTATATGTTGTATGTAATTATTGTATGTAATTATTGTATGTATATGTTGTATGTAATTATTGTATGTATATGTTGTATGTAATTATTGTATGTATATGTTGTATGTATATGTTGTATGTAATTATTGTATGTATATGTTGTATGTATATATTGTATGTAATTATTGTATGTATATGTTGTATGTATATGCTGTATGTAATTATTGTATGTATATGTTGTATGTTGTATGTATATGTTTATGTATATGTTGTATGTATTGTTGTATGTAATTATTGTATGTATATGTTGTATGTATATGTTGTATGTATATGTTGTATGTATATGTTGTATGTAATTATTGTATGTATATGTTGTATGTAATTTGTATATATATGTTGTATGTATATGTTGTATGTAATTATTGTATGTATATGTTGTATGTATATGTTGTATGTATATATTGTATGTATATGTTGTATGTAATTATTATGTATATTGTATATATATGTTGTATGTATTATTGTATGTATATGTTGTATGTATATGTTGTATGTAATATATTGTATGTATATGTTGTATGTATATATTGTATGTATATGTTGTATGTAATTATTGTATGTATATGTTGTATGTATATGTTGTATGTATTGTTGTATGTATATTATTGTATGTATATGTTGTATGTATATGTTGTATGTATATGTTGTATGTATATATGTATATATTGTATGTATATTGTATGTATATATTGTATGTATATGTTGTATGTAATTATTGTATGTATATGTTGTATGTATTGTATGTATATGTTGTATGTATATGTTGTATGTATATGTTGTATGTATATGTTGTATGTATATTGTATGTATATGTTGTATGTAATTATTGTATGTATATGTATATATAATGTATATGTATGTATTATTGTATGTATATGTTGTATGTATATTGTTGTATGTATATGTTGTATGTAATTATTGTATGTATATGTTGTATGTAATTATTGTATGTATATGTTGTATGTATATATTGTATGTAATTATTGTATGTATATGTTGTATGTAATTATTGTATGTATATATTTGTATGTATATGTTGTATGTATTATTGTATGTAATTATTGTATGTAATTATTGTATGTATATGTTGTATGTATATGTTGTATGTAATTATTGTATGTAATTATTGTATGTATATGTTGTATGTAATTATTGTATGTATATGTTGTATGTATATGTTGTATGTAATTATTGTATGTATATTGTATGTAATTATTGTATGTATATGTTGTATGTATATGTTGTATGTAATTATTGTATGTATATGTTGTATGTATATGTTGTATGTATATGTTGTATGTAATTATTGTATGTATATGTTGTATGTATATGTTGTATGTAATTATTGTATGTATATGTTGTATGTAATTATTGTATGTATATGTTGTATGTATATGTTGTATGTAATTATTGTATGTATATGTTGTATGTAATTTTGTATGTATATGTTGTATGTATATGTTGTATGTAATTATTGTATGTATATGTTGTATGTATATGTTGTATGTAATTATTGTATGTATATGTTGTATGTAATTATTGTATGTATATGTTGTATGTAATTATTGTATGTATATGTTGTATGTATATGTTGTATGTAATTATTGTATGTAATTATGTATGTATATGTTGTATGTATATTATTGTATGTATATGTTGTATGTATATGTTGTATGTATATGTTGTATGTATATGTTGTATGTATTATTATGTATATGTTGTATGTAATTATTGTATGTATATATTTGTATGTATATGTTGTATGTATTATTGTATGTATTATTGTATGTATATATTTGTATGTATTATTGTATATGTTGTATGTATATGTTGTATGTATATGTTGTATGTAATTATTGTATGTATATGTTGTATGTAATTATTGTATGTATATGTTGTATGTCATTATTGTATGTATATGTTTATTGTATGTATATTGTATGTAATTTGTATGTATTATTGTATGTATATGTTGTATGTATATGTTGTATGTATATGTTGTATGTAATTATTGTATGTATATGTTGTATGTAATTATTGTATGTATATGTTGTATGTATATGCTGTATGTATATGTTGTATGTAATTATTGTATGTATATGTTGTATGTATATGTTGTATGTATATGTTGTATGTATATGTTGTATGTAATTATTGTATGTATATGTTGTATGTAATTATTGTATGTATATGTTGTATGTAATTATTGTATGTATATGTTGTATGTAATTATTGTATGTATATGTTGTATGTAATTATGTATGTATATGTTGTATGTAATTATTGTATGTATATGTTGTATGTATTGTTGTATGTATATGTTGTATGTATATGTTGTATGTATATGTTGTATGTATATGTTGTATGTATATGTTGTATGTATATGTTGTATGTAATTATTGTATGTATATGTTGTATGTATTATTGTTGTTTGTATGTATTGTATGTATATGTTGTATGTATATGTTGTATGTATTATTGTATGTATATGTTGTATGTAATTATTGTATGTATATGTTGTATGTATATGTTGTATGTATATGTTGTATGTATATGTTGTATGTAATTATTGTATGTATATGTTGTATGTATATGTTGTATGTAATTATTGTATGTATATGTTGTATGTAATTATTGTATGTATATGTTGTATGTATATGTTGTATGTAATTATTGTATGTATTATTGTATGTAATTATTGTATGTAATTGTTGTATGTATATGTTGTATGTAATTATTGTATGTAATTATTGTATGTATATTTGTATGTAATTATTGTATGTATATGTTGTATGTATATGTTGTATGTATATGTTGTATGTATATATTGTATGTATATGTTGTATGTAATTATTTGTATGTAATTATTGTATGTATATGTTGTATGTAATTATTGTATGTAATTATTGTATGTATATGTTGTATGTATATATGTTGTATGTATATGTTGTATGTAATTTGTATGTATATTTGTTGTATGTAATTATTGTATGTAATTATTGTATGTATATGTTGTATGTAATTATTGTATGTATATGTTGTATGTATATGTTGTATGTAATTATTGTATGTATATGTTGTATGTATATGTTGTATGTAATTATTGTATGTATATATTGTATGTATATATTTGTATGTAATTATTGTATGTATATGTTGTATGTAATTGTTGTATGTATATGTTGTATGTATATGTTGTATGTATTGTTGTATGTATATGTTTGTATGTAATTATTGTATGTAATTATTGTATGTAATTGTTGTATGTATATGTTGTATGTATATGTTGTATGTATTATTGTATGTATATGTTGTATGTATATGTTGTATGTATATGTGTATGTATATGTTGTATGTAGTGTGTGTATATATGTTGTATGTAATTATTGTATGTATATGTTGTATGTATATGTTGTATGTAATTATTGTATGTATATGTTGTATGTATATAGTTGTATGTATATGTTGTATGTAATTATTGTATGTATATGTTGTATGTAATTATTGTATGTATATGTTGTATGTAATTATGTTGTATGTATATGATATTGTATGTATATGTTGTATGTAATTATTGTATGTATATGTTGTATGTATATGTTGTATGTAATTATTGTATGTATATGTTGTATGTAATATATTGTATGTATATGTTGTATGTATATGTTGTATGTATATTGTTGTATGTAATTATTGTATGTATATGTTGTATGTAATTATTGTTGTATGTATATGTTGTATGTATATGTTGTATGTAATTATTGTATATATATTTGTATTATATGTTGTATGTAATTATTGTATGTATATATTGTATGTAATTGTTATGTATATGTTGTATGTAATTATTGTATGTATATGTTGTATGTAATTATTGTATGTGTTATATGTTGTATGTATATGTATGTATGTATATATATATGAGTATGTATGTGTTGTATGTATATGTTGTATGTCATTATTGTATGTATATGTTGTATGTATATGTTTATGTAATTATTGTATGTATATGTTGTATGTAATTATTGTATGTATATGTTGTATGTATATGTTGTATGTAATTATTGTATGTATATGTT
>NW_025756076.1:0-6984 GCF_021184085.1 Oncorhynchus gorbuscha
GCAATGCTGCTGGGTTTTTCACGCTCAACAGTTTCCCGTGTGTATCAAGAATGGTCCATCACCCAAACGAAGTCCAGGCAACTTGACAGAACTGAAGCATTGGATTCAACTTGGGCCAGCATCCCTGTGGAACGCTTTCGACACCTTGTAGAGTCCATGCCATGTCAAATTGAGGCTGTTCTGAGGGCAAAAGGGGTGGTTCCTAATGTTTGGTATACTCAGTGTATATCTATTGTTAAACACTTAAACCTTCATGGCTTATGTACTGTACTTTACTCAGACAGCATGACTTTTAATATAAAACACTTTGCTATTGTATAGGCATTTAGCTTATCAGCCCCTTTTTTCATTTAATTTTCTGTACATAATGCAAGATGCTACACAGATCCTTGGCCTGAGTCACACCATTGCATTGCAGGTTACTCCCTCTGACAGATCCTGTCTTTCAATGAGTCTGCCCTTGTTGCCTTTCCGACAAGTCTTCCTTTGTATTTTCCTGTTTCTGCTGAGTTTGTTTTGCTGCATTGGAATTTTGGCAAACACTTTTGACAACGTTGACCTCTTGGCATATGACAGCAGCATTTGCCAATGTCATCCTTCCAAGTCTTGTTGGAAATCTAGGCTAAGGAATTAATGATTGACTTGTTCATTTAGCCATGGCAGTAAAAGTTGAGGAAGCTCTCACCATGTTTATTGTATAGTTTTCGCAACATCGACTATTGATACTGTCCTACTGTAACCTAATTTCCCATTTAAAAATTGTCATCGGGCCCAAATTTGGTGCGATTGAAGAGGAACAGTCTCTCATTTGTCAGTGAAACAGGAGGGTGGGGTTAAAGAGAAGTGGAGTGAGGGAAACTCAACAACCTTGTGACTCCTAGCCGAGACACTGCATGACCGAGTCCCAAATGGCATCCTATTCCTTACATAGTGCACTACTTTTCACCAGTGCCCTATGGGCCCTGGTCAAAAGTAGTGCACTATACAGAGAAAAGGGTGACATTTTGGACCTATCACTGGATATTTCCGCTTTCAGGCCTGTTTACTTCCTCTGAACGATAGAGACAGAGAAATAGAAAATAAGATGTCTATTTCACCAGCCACATTGGAGGGTGGTCAGGGCTACATAGTGCGAGCATTTCACTTGCATTTGTGAATAAAAATATTCAAGTATGATCACATTTATAGTAAAATAAGTACACTGAACAAAAATATAAATGCAACATGTAAAGTGTTGGTTCCATGTTTCATGAGCTGAAATAAAGGATCCCAGACATATTCCATATGCACAAAAAGCTTATTCCTCAAAAATCCCTGTTAGTGAGCAATTCTCCTTTGCCAAGATAATCCATCCACCTGACGGGTGTGGAATATCAAGAAGCTGATTAAACAGCATGATCATTACACAGATGCAGCTTGTGCTGGGGACAATAAAAGTCTTAAATGTACAGTTTTGTCACACAACACAATGCCACTGATGTCTCAAGTTTTGAGGGAGTGTGCAATTGGCATGCTGACTTCAGGAATGTCCACCAGAGCTGTTGTCAGAAAATGTCATGTTCATTTCTCTACCATAGGCCTCCTCCAACGTCATTTTACAGAATTTGGCAGTACGTGTCATGTTTTGTCTTATATTGTCTTGTCATTTTGCTTTTCCTTCTGTTCGTTTTCCCCCTGCTGGTCTTTTTAGGTTCGTTCCCCTTTTTCTCTCTCCCTCTCTCTCTCTCTTCTCTCTATCGTTCCGTTCCTGCTCCCAGCTGTTCCTATTCCCCTAATCAATCATTTAGTCTTCCCACACCTGTTCCCTATCTTTTCCCCTGATTAGAGTCCCTATTTCTCCCCTTGTTTTCCGTTTCTGCCCTGTCGGATCCTTGTATACTGTTCACCGTGCTGTGTCTTTGTATCGCCCTGTCGTGTCGTGTTTCCCTCAGATGCTGCGTGGTGAGCAGGTGTCTGAGTCTGCTACGGTCAAGTGCCTTCCCGAGGCAACCTGCAGTTCATTATCGAGTCTCCAGTCAGTTCTCGTGATTACGAGTGAAATTGTTTCTTATGCTTTATTTACCGCTCCGATTTGTCTAGGAGTATTGCTATTTCCGTTAACTGGATTAAAGACTCTGTTTCGCCCAAGTCGCTTTTGGGTCCTCATTCACCTGCATAACAGAAGGATCCGACCAAAGAATGGACCCAGCGACTACAGACGCTCGAACACTGCCGCGAGATCCAAGGAGCCATGCTCGGCAGACACGAGCAGGAATTGTCTCTGCTCGTCATGCCATGGAGAACCTGGCCGCCAGGGTTTCCGACCTCTCTGGACAGTTCCAGAGTCTTCGTCTCGTGCCACCTGTTACTTCCTGGTCTGCCGAGCCTCCGGAACCTAGGGTTAATAACCCACCTTGCTACTCCGGGCAGCCCACGGAGTGCCGCTCCTTTCTCACCCAGTGTGATATTGTGTTCTCTCTCCAACCCAACACATACTCTAGAGAGAGAGCTCGGGCTGCTTACGTCATTTCACTCCTTACTGGCCGGGCTCGAGAGTGGGGCACAGCTATCTGGGAGGCAGGGCTGATTGTTCAAACAATTACCAGAACTTTAAAGAGGAGATGATTCGGGTTTTGACTGTTCAGTTTTTGGTAGGAGGCTTCTGGGGCCCTGGCTTCCCTATGCCAAGGTGATCGATCCATAACGGATTACTCTATAGAGTTTCGCACTCTTGCTGCCTCTAGTGACTGGAACGAGCCGGCGCTGCTCGCTCGTTTTCTGGAGGACTCCACGCAGTGGTTAAAGATGAATTCTCTCCGGAGGTTCCTTCCAGTGTGGACTCTTTGATTGCTCTCGCCATCCGCATAGAACGACGCGGGTAGATCTTCGTCACAAGCTCGTGGAAGAGAGCTCGCGTCAACGGTGTTTCCCTGCTCATCGCAACCATCTCCCTCCTCTGGCTCGAGACTGAGCCCATGCAGCTAAGGAGGTATTCGCATCTCGACTAAGGAGAGGGAACGGAGGATCACCAACCGCCTGTGCCTCTATTGCGGATTTGATGGACATTTTGTCAATTCATGTCCAGTAAAAGCCAGAGCTCATCAGTTAGCGGAGGGCTACTGGTGAGCGCTACTACTCAGGTCTCTCCATCTAGATCCTGTACTACTATGTCGGTCCATCTACGCTGGACCGGTTCGGGTGCTACATGCAGTGCCTTGATAGACTCTGGGGCTGAGGGTTGTTTCATGGACGAAGCATGGGCTCGGAAACATGACATTCCTTTCAGACAGTTAGACAAGCCTACGCCCATGTTCGCCTTAGATGGTAGTCATCTTCCCAGTATCAGATTTGAGACACTACCTTTAACCCTCACAGTATCTGGTAACCACAGTGAGACTATTTCTTTTTTGATTTTTCGTTCACCTTTTACACCTGTTGTTTTGGGTCATCCCTGGCTAGTATGTCATAATCCTTCTATTAATTGGTCTAGTAATTCTATCCTATCCTGGAACACGTTTCTTGTCATGTGAAGTGTTCAATGTCTGCCATCCCTCCCATTTCTTCTGTCCCCACTTCTCAGGAACCTGGCGATTTGACAGGAGTGCCGGAGGGGCTATCATGATCTGCGCACGGTCTTCCAGTCGGTCCAGGTAACTCCTTCCTCTGCGGTCGTATGATTGTAGTATTGATCTCCTTCCGGGGACCACTCCTCACCGGGAGTAGACTATACTCTCTGTCGGCTCCCGAACGTAAGGCTCTCAGTTATTTGTCTGTGTCTCTTGACGCCGGTACCATAGTGCCTTCTTCCTCTCCACCGGCCGGGGCGGGGTTTTTTGTTAAGAAAAAGGACGGTGCACTCTACGCCCCTGCGTGGATGTCGAGGGGCTGAATGACATAACGGTTAGAATCGTTATCCGCTTCCCCTTATGTCATCAGCCTTCGAGATTCTGCAGGGGAGCCAGGTGCTTTTTACTAAGTTGGACCTTCCGTAACGCTTACCATCTCGTGCGCATCAGAGAGGGGGGCGAGTGGAAAGCGGCGTTTAACACTCCGTTAGGGCATTTTGAGTACGGGTTCTGCCGTTTGGTCTCGCCAATGCGCCAGCTGTTTTTCAGGCATTAGTTAATGATGTTCTGAGAGACATGCTGAACATCTTTGTTTTGTCTACCTTGACGATATCCTGATTTTTCACCGTCACTCGAGATTCATGTTCAGCACGTTCGGCGTGTTCTCCAGCGCCTTTTAGAGAATTGTCTCTACGTGAAGGCTGAGAAGTGCTCTTTTCATGTCTCCTCCGTTACTTTTCTCGGTTCCGTTATTTCCGCTGAAGGCATTCAGATGGATTCCGCTAAGGTCAAGCTGTCAGTGAGTGGCCCGTTCCAAGGTCACGTGTCGAGTTGCAGCGCTTTCTAGGTTTCGCTAATTTCTATCGGCGTTTCATTCATAATTTCGGTCAAGTTGCTGCCCCTCTCACAGCTCTTACTTCTGTCCAAGACGTGTTTTAAGTGGGTCAGTTCCGCCCCAAGGAGCTTTTGATCTTCTAAAAGAACGTTTTACGTCCGCTCCTATCCTCGTTACTCCTGACGTCACTAGACAATTCATTGTCGAGGTTGACGCTTCAGAGGTAGGCGTGGGAGCCATTCTATCCCAGCGCTTCCAGTCTGACGATAAAGGTTCATCCTTGCGCTTTATTTTTCTCATCGCCTGTCGCCATCTGAGCATAACTATGATGTGGGTAACCGCGAACTGCTCGCCATCCGCTTAGCCCTAGGCGAATGGCGACAGTGGTTGGAGGGCGACCGTTCCTTTGTCGTTTGGACAGACCATAAGAACCTTGAGTACATCCGTTCTGCCAAACGACTTAATGCTCGTCAAGCTTTCGTTGGGCGTTATTTTCGCTCGTTTCGAGTTTGTGATTTCTTACCGTCGGGTAGCAAGAACACCAAGCCTGATGCCTTATCCCGTCTTTTTTAGTTCTTCTGTGGCTTCTACTGATCCCGAGGGGATTCTTCCTTATGGGCGTGTTGTCGGGTTGACAGTCTGGGAGGAATTGAAAGACAGGTTAAGCAAGCACTCACGCACACTGCGTCGCCGCGCGGCTTGTCCTAGTAACCTTCTTTTTCGTTCCTGTTTCCACTCGTCTGGCTGTTCTTCAGTGGGCTCACTCTGCCAAGTTAGCTGGTCATCCCGGTGTTCGAGGCACTCTTGCTTCTATTGCCAGCGCTTTTGGTGGCCGACTCAGGAGCGTGACACGCGCCGTTTCGTGGCTGCTTGTTCGGACTGCGCGCAGACTAAGTCAGGTAACTCTCCTCCCCTGCCGGTCGTCTCAGAGCCGCTCCCCATTCCTTCTCGACCATGGTCTCACATCGCCCTAGACTTCATTACCGGTCTGCCTTTGTGCGGGAAGACTGTGATTCTTACGGTTGTCGATAGGTTCTCTAAGGCGGCACATTTCATTCCCCTCGCTAAGCTTTGCTTCCGCTAAGGAGACGGCACAAATCATCATCGAGAATGTGTTCAGAATTCATGGCCTCCCGTTAGGCGCCGTTTCAGACAGAGGCCCGCAATTCACGTCACAGTTTTGGAGGGAGTTCTGTCGTTTGATTGGTCTGCGTCCGTCAGTCTCTCTTCCGAGGTTTCATCCCCAGTCTGACGGTCAAGCAGAGGGCCAATCAGACGATTGGTCGCATACTACGCAGCCTTTCTTTCAGAAACCCTGCGTCTTGGGCAGAACAGCTCCCCTGGGCAGAATACGCTCACAACTCGCTTCCTTCGTCTGCTACCGGGTTATCTCCGTTTCAGAGTAGTCTGGGTTACCAGCCTCCTCTGTTCTCATCCCAACTTGCCGAGTCCAGCGTTCCCTCCGCTCAGCGTTTGTCCAACGTTGTGGCGCACCTGGAGGAGGTGAGGTCTGCACTTTGCCGATTACAGGGCACAGACTGTGAGCCGCCAATAAACGTAGGATTAAGGAGTCCAAGGTATTGTTGCGGCCAGAGAGTGTGGCTTTCCACTTTCGCAACCTTCCTCTTACGACAGCCTCTCGTAAGTTGACTCCATGATTCATTAGTCCGTTCCGTGTCTCCCAGATTAGATCAATCCTGTGGCTAATGCGACTGCTTCTTCCACGCTGATCATCTTAAAGTCGGCTGCGTCCATCCCTGTCTTCCATGTCTCCTGTGTCAAGCCCTTTCTTCGCACCCCCATTCGTCTTCCCTCCCTCCCAGTCTTGTAGAGGCACTATTTACAAGGTACGTAGGATCATGGACATGCGTTCTCGGGGACGGGGTCACCCAATACTTAGTGGATTGGGAGGGTTCGGTCCTGAGGAGAGGTTGGGTTCCGTCTCGGGGCGTGCTGGACCGTTCACTGATTGATGATTTCCTCCGTTGCCGCCAGGATTCCTCCTCGAGTGCGCCAGGAGGCGCTCGGTGAGTGGGGGGGTACTGTCATGTTTTGTCTTATATTGTCTTGTCATTTTGCTTTTCCTTCTGTTCGTTTTCCCCCTGCTGGTCTTTTTAGGTTCGTTCCCCTTTTTCTCTCTCCCTCTCTCTCTCTCTTCTCTCTATCGTTCCGTTCCTGCTCCCAGCTGTTCCTATTCCCCTAATCAATCATTTAGTCTTCCCACACCTGTTCCCTATCTTTTCCCCTGATTAGAGTCCCTATTTCTCCCCTTGTTTTCCGTTTCTGCCCTGTCGGATCCTTGTATACTGTTCACCGTGCTGTGTCTTTGTATCGCCCTGTCGTGTCGTGTTTCCCTCAGATGCTGCGTGGTGAGCAGGTGTCTGAGTCTGCTACGGTCAAGTGCCTTCCCGAGGCAACCTGCAGTTCATTATCGAGTCTCCAGTCAGTTCTCGTGATTACGAGTGAAATTGTTTCTTATGCTTTATTTACCGCTCCGATTTGTCTAGGAGTATTGCTATTTCCGTTAACTGGATTAAAGACTCTGTTTTCGCCAAGTCGCTTTTGGGTCCTCATTCACCTGCATAACAGTACGTCCAACCGGCC
>NW_025756077.1:0-6983 GCF_021184085.1 Oncorhynchus gorbuscha
CTTTGGTGACAAAACGGATTGCACTGTGATAGACTGCATCCAATTTGTTGAGTAGGGAATTGGAGGCTATTTTGTAAATGACATCGCCGAAGTCGAGGATTGGTAGGATGGTCAGTTTTACAAGGGTATGTTTGGCAGCGTGAGTGAAGGATGCTTTGTTGCGAAATAGGAAGCCAATTATAGATTTAACTTTGGATTGGAGATGTTTGATATGGGTCTGGAAGGAGAGTTTACAGTCTAACCAGACACCTAAGTATTTGTAGTTGTCCACGTATTCTAAGTCAGAGCCGTCCAGAGTAGTGATGTTGGACAGGCGGGCAGGTGCAGGTAGCGATCAGTTGATGAGCATGCATCTAGTTTTACTTGTATTTAAGAGCAATTGGAGGCCACGGAAGGAGAGTTGTATGGCATTGAATCTTGCCTGGAGGGTTGTTAACACAGTGTCCAAAGAAGGGCCAGAAGTATACAGATGTTTATGGTTAGGTACACATTGGAGCAACGGCGGTCCTTTTTCGCGAATGCGCACCGCATCGATTATATGCAACGCAGGACACTCTAGATAAACTAGTAATATCATCAACCATGTGTAGTTATAACTAGTAATTATGATTGATTGTTTTTTAGAAGATAAGTTTAATGCTAGCTAGCAACTTACCGTGGCTTCTTACTGCATTCGCGTAACAGGCAGGCTCCTCGTGAGGCAGGTGGTTAGACCGTTGGACTTGTTAACCGCAAGAATGGAATAGGAATTGAATCCCTGAGCTGACAAGGTAAAAATCTGTCGTTCTGCCACTGAACAAGGCAGTTAACCCACCGTTCCTAAGCCGTCATTGAAAATAAGAATGTGTTTTTAACTGACTTGCCTAGTTAAATAAAGTTGTAAAAAAACGGCAAAATCAGCATCCAAAAGTACACATTTCCGATTGTTTTGAAAACTTGAAATCGGCCCTAATTAATCGGCCATTCCGACTAATCGGTCGACCTCTACTTGAGATGCAAGCATAGTCATAGTGGCACTGCTTAGTGTCTTTTCAACAGTCTCCTTATTCTTATGTGAAACCAATAGGGCAGAATCATCTGCATACAGGAACAGAGGGCATGAACAGGCAGAGTCCATGTCATTTATGTAGAGCAAAAAAGCAAAGGCCCCAAAACACTCCCTTGGGGGACACCACAATTTATCTCATTAGCATCAGACAGCGGCACGCCCACATACACATCAGTTAGGTATGAATTCACCCATAATAAGGAGTCTGTGCCAAAACTAATTGCTTACAGTTTGTGCAACAAAATATCATGGTTCACAGTATCAAATGCTTTTGTAGGTCAACCATTACTATATCACAGAAGTTTCCCTTGTCGATTTCTTGCTTGATCAAATCATTCAAGTATAGTAAACGTGTCAGTAGAATAGGATTGTCTAAAACCGAACTGAAGGTCATATAAAATGTTATGGTCATCAATATGCTTTAGGATCTGTTCACAGATTCACTTATTTCATAAGGTCCAATACGATCAGCAGCATCACACAGAAATCTAGCCTGGATGTTATACAGTCCTGTAGCTTTCTGTTTGTCAAGGTATTTAAGTCTTTGTAACATCTGAGGTTGAAACCTGGGAAAATCCAAATTGTCCTTCGGAGATGCCCTTGGCTGAATAGGTTTGAATAGGATGGTTGGAGTTGGCCAACATGGTTGCTGGCAATGGTGGTGAACAATTCATTAAAATGATCAGCCACCTGTGCTCTGTCAAAAGGTTACAGTACCATTGATGTTCAGTCCAATGCTGTTTGACTGGTTTTGGCTTGCAAGTGCCTAGATCCTTGAGAGTAGAATCCAGTAGAATCACTCCAGAGTTAAGTAAGCCACAATATGCAGTACATATATTTGAAGGATCTCATTAAAGTAACTCTGGTCTGGAGGTCTATACAGAGCCGCTAACAAAATTGGTTTGCTCTTAGGTAAAATATATATCTAGCCAAACAGCTTCCATGCGATCATGGTTTAAATCAGTTCTCGTGTCAAAACTAATGTCCGCTCTGACATAGATGTACACATCCCCTTCTCTCTGATTTCTGTCCTTTTGGGTAATTAGGAAGTTTTCTCTTTCCGGCGAGCAAGCAAATCTCATCTATTTTTTGGCAGTAGACTGCATACATTAAGATGTAGACCAGTGATCACCAACCTTTTCTGATTCAAGCTCACTTCCCTAGTCAAAAAGCAAGCTGAGATCTACTGCTCAGATATTTGTTTTTACATTAACCTCACACAGTTTTGTAGGAATGAAGTTTGGGCAGTAGGTCTAATACATTATCACAGCATATTGGCTATATGATTGGCCTGCCAATATTGTTAATCAGACCATATTATATTTCAAAACTCAAGCTTTGATAACAAAATACATTAGTTGGTTTAGCACTTGTGAGGCACTGTGGAGCATGAATTGAAATCATTTGCTTTTTTATTTTACTGGACTGATGGAACCTGCATCTGATGGTCAACGAGGTCAAATCACGACATCAGTGATCTTCAGGTCGAAAAGTCGAAGTTCTAGAAAGATCCCCGAGTTTCCGACTTGGAATTCCGAGTTCGATGACCATTCAAAACTATTTTCCCAACTGCCTCTCACAGTCCCTGCTTTCTCCTTCCTTTCCTCCGGTGAGACTGACCAGAGAGAGGGGACATCGTCTTCCACCTGATGGCGAAACTCGAGTCGCACCGCATTTGTCTCATGCACAAATTCATGTTGTTCCCATGACCAGAGAAAGTTTAATATTCCTTAATATTAAAACCGACATGACGAGCTGCTAATAATAATAAAACGCAGGGCTGTTGATACTTGGCTACTCATTCATCATGGAAGCTCTGTAGCCACGGTGATTTGAGCTATCCGAATGGACAGAGCAGTAGGTGCACTCGATTTAGTCACAGAATTGCCGGTCCGCCGGGCAGGCGTAGGTTGTCTTATGGGAACACTTTTCTACCCGGTGAGCAGGACTTTTGAATCAAGTGCACTTACCGGCAACAGCTCAACACGATTTTAAAGAAGGAGCGCAAGCCTTTATCGTTTGATGGCTTTTCTACAGAAATATTTGGTGATCGACCGGTTGGCGACCACTGATGTAGACAATGCCAACCTCTGTGGGCGAGGGGCTTGACTCTGGATGATGTTGTCATCTAGAGTCACACGTATTTATTTTCCAACCTATAGCACACAATATTTTACAAACAGCAGGTTTTTAGAGGACCAGTGTTTTAATTTTTGCCATGAAAATAATATTGGGATACTTAATGTGGATGCTGCCATGATTACGGATAATCCAGAATTAATTGTGAATCAAATGAGTGAGAAAGTTAGACGCACAAATATCATACCCCGAAGACATGCTCACATCTCACCACTACAATAACAAGGCAGGTTAGCATTTTTCTAATGTTTTGTACACTATATTGGTGAATAACAATACAGTGGTTTGATTCATCTAAAAAGTTGCCATATACAATTGTTCAACCCATGAAATATTGGAAGGTGAGTAAAGTGTACAGTAGTTGTTTAACAGTATTCCTATGAATCTGTCCTAATAATCCTCACTAATCATGGAACTGTGAACTGTGCTAGGCTTGGGTGATATACTGTTTATACCGTATACTGGACTATTTTTGTCATGCAGGTGAATGAGGACCCAAAAGCGACTTGGCGAAAACAGAGTCTTTAATCCAGTAAAGTAATTCTACAAACATAAGACATAATTCCACTCGTAATGACGAGAACAGACTGGAGACTCGATCAAGAACTGCAGGTTGCCTCGGGAAGGCACTTGAACCTAGCAGACTCAGACACCTGCTCTCCACGCAGCATCTGAGGGAAACACGACACGACAGGGCGATACACAGACACAGCACGGTGAACAAAAGACAAGGATCCGACAGGACAGGAACGGAAAACAAGGGAAGAAATAGGGACTCTAATCAGGGGAAAAGATAAGGAACAGGTGTGGGAAGACTAAATGATTGATTAGGGGAATAGGAACAGCTGGGAGCAGGAACGGAACGATAGAGAGAAGAGAGAGAGGAAGGGAGAGAGAAAAAGGGGAACGAACCTAAAAAGACCAGCAGGGGAAAATGAACAGAGGGAAAAGCAAAATGACAAGACAATCTAAGACAAAACATGACAGTACCCCCCACTCACCGAGCGCCTCCTGGCGCACTCGAGGAGGAATCCTGGCGGCAACGGAGGAAATCATCAATGAGTGAACGGTCCAGCACGTCCCGAGACGGAACCCAACTCCTCTCCTCAGGACCGTAACCCTCCCAATCCACTAAGTAGTTGGTGACCCCGTCCCCGAGAACGCATGTCCATGATCCTACGTACCTTGTAAATAGGTGCGCCTCGACAAGGACGGGAGGGGGAGGGAAGACGAACGGGGGTGCGAAGAAAGGGCTTGACACAGGAGACATGGAAGACAGGATGGACGCGACGAAGATGTCGCGGAAGAAGCAGTCGCACAGCGACAGGATTGACGACCTGGGAGACACGGAACGGACCAATGAACCACGGAGTCAACTTACGAGAAGCTGTCGTAAGAGGAAGGTTGCGAGTGGAAAGCCACACTCTCTGGCCGCAACAATACCTAGGACTCTTAATCCTGCGTTTATTGGCGGCTCTCACAGTCTGTGCCCTGTAACGGCAAAGTGCAGACCTCACCCTCCTCCAGGTGTGCTCACAACGTTGGACAAACGCTTGAGCGGAGGGAACGCTGGACTCGGCAAGCTGGGAAGAGAACAGAGGAGGCTGGTAACCCAGACTACTCTGAAACGGAGATAACCCGGTAGCAGACGAAGGAAGCGAGTTGTGAGCGTATTCTGCCCAGGGGAGCTGTTCTGCCCAAGACGCAGGGTTTCTGAAAGAAAGGCTGCGTAGTATGCGACCAATCGTCTGATTGGCCCTCTCTGCTTGACCGTTAGACTGGGGATGAAACCCGGAAGAGAGACTGACGGACGCACCAATCAAACGACAGAACTCCCTCCAAAACTGTGACGTGAATTGCGGGCCTCTGTCTGAAACGGCGTCTAACGGGAGGCCATGAATTCTGAACACATTCTCGATGATGATTTGTGCCGTCTCCTTAGCGGAAGGAAGTTTAGCGAGGGAATGAAATGTGCCGCCTTAGAGAACCTATCGACAACCGTAAGAATCACAGTCTTCCCCGCAGACAAAGGCAGACCGGTAATGAAGTCTAGGGCGATGTGAGACCATGGTCGAGAAGGAATGGGGAGCGGTCTGAGACGACCGGCAGGAGGAGAGTTACCCGACTTAGTCTGCGCGCAGTCCGAACAAGCAGCCACGAAACGGCGCGTGTCACGCTCCTGAGTCGGCCACCAAAAGCGCTGGCGAATAGACGCAAGAGTGCCTCGAACACCGGGATGACCAGCTAACTTGGCAGAGTGAGCCCACTGAAGAACAGCCAGACGAGTGGAAACAGGAACGAAAAGGAGGTTACTAGGACAAGCGCGCGGCGACGCAGTGTGCGTGAGTGCTTGCTTAACCTGTCTTTCAATTCCCCAGACTGTCAACCCCGACAACACGCCCATAAGGAAGAATCCCCTCGGGATCAGTAGAAGCCACAGAAGAACTAAACAGACGGGATAAGGCATCAGGCTTGGTGTTTTTGCTACCCGGACGGTAAGAAATCACAAACTCGAAACGAGCGAAAAACAACGCCCAACGAGCTGACGGGCATTAAGTCGTTTGGCAGAACGGATGTACTCAAGGTTCTTATGGTCTGTCCAAACGACAAAGGAACGGTCGCCCCTCCAACCACTGTCGCCATTCGCCTAGGGCTAAGCGGATGGCGAGCAGTTCGCGGTTACCCACATCATAGTTGCGTTCAGATGGCGACAGGCGATGAGAAAAATAAGCGCAAGGATGAACCTTATCGTCAGACTGGAAGCGCTGGGATAGAATGGCTCCCACGCCTACCTCTGAAGCGCCAACCTCGACAATGAATTGTCTAGTGACGTCAGGAGTAACGAGGATAGGAGCGGACGTAAAACGTTCTTTAGAAGATCAAAAGCTCCCTGGGCGGAACCGGACCACTTAAAACACGTCTTGACAGAAGTAAGAGCTGTGAGAGGGGCAGCAACTTGACCGAAATTACGAATGAAACGCCCGATAGAAATTAGCGAAACCTAAAAGCGCTGCAACTCGACACGTGACCTTGGAACGGGCCAATCACTGCAGTGGACCTTAGCGGAATCCATCTGAATGCCTTCAGCGGAAATAACGGAACCGAGAAAAGTAACGGAGGAGACATGAAAAGAGCACTTCTCAGCCTTCACGTAGAGACAATTCTCTAAAAGGCGCTGTAGAACACGTCGAACGTGCTGAACATGAATCTCGAGTGACGGTGAAAAAATCAGGATATCGTCAAGATAGACAAAAACAAAGATGTTCAGCATGTCTCTCAGAACATCATTAACTAATGCCTGAAAAACAGCTGGCGCATTGGCGAGACCAAACGGCAGAACCCGGTACTCAAAATGCCCTAACGGGAGTGTTAAACGCCGTTTTCCACTCGTCCCCCTCTCTGATGCGCACGAGATGGTAAGCGTTACGAAGGTCCAACTTAGTAAAGCACCTGGCTCCTCGCAGAATCTCGAAGGCTGATGACATAAGGGGAAGCGGATAACGATTCTTAACCGTTATGTCATTCAGCCCTCGATAATCCACGCAGGGGCGCAGAGTACCGTCCTTTTCTTAACAAAAAGAACCCCGCCCGGCTGGAGAGGAAGAAGGCACTATGGTACCGGCGTCAAGAGACACAGATAAACAATCCTCGAGAGCCTTACGTTCCGGGAGCCGACAGAGAGTATAGTCTACCCCGAGGAGAGAGTGGTCCCCGGAAGGAGATCAATACTACAATCATACGACCGGTGAGGAGGAAGGGAGTTGGCTCGGGACCCGACTGAAGACCGTGCGCAGAT